>NW_019402087.1:31803-36166 GCF_000591075.1 Eurytemora carolleeae
TTACCGTATTATCCCCGCCCCCCGGCTCCCTACTGGTCCCAGGTAGTCCTGCAGAATGTGAGGTAGCTGGTTGAACCAGTTGACCGCTGTACACTGCACAGACAAACAGAATGAAATATCTTAAGACAAACCTGGTTTTATTTGTTGTCAGTGCGGCTGTTGTTTTACTTTTAGGTTGGTCATTTTCTGTTCAAAGTGATTTAAAATTTGTGTGGTGGGTTACAAAAGAGAGATCTTATCCGGGGGGGGTGTCTCTTTAAAAAAGGAAGAGGGTGAGAGCAAATTAACGGGGTCCTACATGATGGTTTCAACCCTATTTGACTAATCATTTTCCTACACATATATAAAGATTAACATACAATAAATACTAATGAAAATAACTTTCAAATTATGTTCATAAAAATGTGTTTTATTTCAAAATTAACGAAAAAATGAAGAATGTTGTTTGGATTTCTATTTAAAATGAAATAAATTAAAATTGTCTTTTTCGTTTTATTTTCTGAAACAACGAACATTTTGGAAATCCCACTGGACCTTCAATATTATATTGGTAATGGTATGCATGCATTTTTTAGCTATCGAAAATAAAGACAAGTTAATATTTTAATCTTCTTTTTAATCACTCTACCCCCACGGCATTCCTAAAAATATATACAAACTTGCCCATACCTAGTTTCAAAACATTCCTACTTTTTTCTACCAATATTATATAATTAATCGACCTTAACCTATCCCTAACCAACCTTCCCAAACAACCTACCTTACTAGTTACTACTTAACCTATCTAACTACCTAGTTACCTTCCTACCTAACTATCTAGTTACCTTCCTACTTAACTACCTAGTTACCTTCCTACCTAACTACCTAGTTACCTTCCTAACTAACTACCTAGTTACCTTCCTAACTAACTACCTAGTTACCTTTCTACATAACTACCTAGTTCCCTTCCTACCTAACCACCTAGTTACATTCCCAACTAACTACCTAGTTACCTTCCTACCTAACTACCTAGTTACCTTCCTAACTAACTACCTAGTTACCTTCCTACCTAACTACCTAGTTACCTTCTACTTTATATGTACTACTACTCTATCTAGGTATACATGGAGAGGAAAATATAGATGAACCCTTTCTCCCGGAGTTTGAGTTTGCTGCTAAACAGTGCAATTACGTGAAGGAAGGCTGGCAAAAGATTGATATTTTTCTTTGATTTTTATCAAACATCAAAATAAAGCAAAGACACCTTAACATGCTTTGCGACTGACTAAAAAAGTTTATGGGATAAAAACTACGAAAATAGTAATTTTTAAAATAGTTTGTTTTATTAACTTTCTTATTTTTTTCATGAATTAATTTGTAACATTAAATAAGCCGATGTGGGGGGGGGGAGGGCTAAATGCTAAATGCTGAAAAATTTGAGAATTAGATTGATGCACAAATAACAACATATTTGTTAATTAAATTATAAAGTTTTATTATGGAACGGTATGAAGGTCAAAACTAAGCAAATTTAAAAAAAAATATTTTTCCGTTTAATTACTTTTCCCTTGTCCTTCAGGACAGTGTGCTAGGAGAGCTGGAATTAAAACAACTTAGAGAATGCTTTAATATGGCAATCCAGGTAATGATTAATAAATATACAAATTCATGGAGCGTCGTGGCTACTATTTAAAGGGTCTGTTTGCGAAATAAAAAGAGGATATATCTATTTTAAAAAATCAACATGATTGGGTTCTCATATTTTACCTAAATATTTTCATTTTAGTAGAACCCAAGGTTTCTACTTCAATTTTAGGACATTCTTCTACGACTTCGCAACCTCACGTGACACATCTCAAGTTTTATGATAAATGAGAGCGAGAAAAGCAAACTTTTGGGTTGAATTCAAACATGCAAGATTGTAAACTAGAATCGAATACACTTCTAAAATTCGGTGATGGTGATAGACCAAACCACTTTAGATTAAAAAAAGTAGATGTTAGTTCCACATTTTTTGAAAATATATTTCGGTCTGGGTTGACCCTCGTCAGTTCTTGAAATTGTTTCATGTAATTTATTAATTTTTTCTAAAGATTTTTTTTTCAGAATTATTTTGAGACAATAAAACAGAATAACGATTATTTACGAGGAGAAGAAGAGAAAAAGGAAGAAATAACTAAATAATTGTGAAAAAAGTAAAGAAATCGTTAACGTTAGTATTTTATTAATTAATGTTTCCAATAAATACATTTATAATATTTAATGGCGTGGATTATTAAGTAATTGCGGTGAATAAAAAGTAGTTGAAGTAATGTCAGTTTCTAATTGTGGTAAGATTATAAATTATAAAACCTGTAGGGGCTTATATACTTCAATGCATAAATCGTGAAAAAATTACGGAAATTATTTACAACTAAATTTATTGAACCACTGGAGGAAAACTGAATAAAACTATATATGTTATTGAAATTAGTATCATGTGTGCGAAAAAGTTATTGCTTAGATTTTTAATTTATCTAGTTTGTTTTCGATCAAAATGAAAGTATTTTCACACCGAACGTAGTGAGGGTAATAAAGTAACTTTATCGACTTGCTTTTAAATAAAAAATAAAAATCAAATACTTTCCTTTTGATCTTAAACAAACTAGAAAAAATAAAAATCCTGACAAAAACTTTTTTTTCCACTTAAAAATACCCATTACAATTTTCGAGTCAGTTCACATCCAATTTAGAGTTAAACACACAGATTTATCAGCCATCAATGGAACATTTTTTTGGTATTAATCAATCAAAATGAGTCTATCTAGGGTGGTAGCATTGCCCTACTTGCCCCCCCCTAGTATTCGTCCATCTCTTTATTATAAAACATCAATGTTCGGTCTAAATAAACCTTAATAATTGGGTTGTCAGTCTTTTACCAACTGTTTCCTGTCTTACAACCATACTTAACATTAGCTAGCTTGGTTGATAAATAGCTCACTAGCTTACTAGTTTATTAGCTTACTAGTTAACTAGCTTGCTAGATTACTAGCTTGCTAGATTACTAGCTTGCTAGTTTACTAGCTTGTTAGTTTACTAAATTGCTATTTTACTAGCTTGCTAGTTTACTAGCTTGCTAGTTTACTAGCTTGCAAGTTTACTTGCTTGCTAGATTACTAGCTAGCTTGGTGGATAAATAGCTCACTAGCTTACTAGTTTAATAGCTTGCAAGTTTACTAGCTTGCTAGTTTACTAGCTAGTTTGGTGGATAAATAGCTCACTAGCTTACTAGTTTATTAGCTTGCTAGTTTTCTAGCTAGCTTAGTGGATAAATATCTCACTAGCTTACTAGTTTACTAGCTTCCTAGTTTACTAGCTTGCTAGATTACTAGCTAGCTAGGTCGATAAAGAGCTCACTAGCTTACTAGTAAATTATATCTATAATATATTTAGTCTATGATTAGACCCCTAGTAAAGTATATCTATAATATATTTAGTCTGAGATTAGACCCCTAGTAAAGCATATCTATAATATATTTAGTCTATGATTAGACCCCTAGTAAAGTATATCTATAATATATTTAGTCTATGACCACCCCCAAACTGCGAGACTAACTAACCCATAGTTGTAAAATCATTTAAAAATATCCCTTTTTAGGTTAATTTCATGTCTGGTTAAAACAATATTTATTTTAGATTTAACTTAATTTTTGGTCTGAAAACTTAACGTATTTCAAGTCTTATGCTTAGTGCTTTCTGCGAACGAAACGTTTCGCGAAAAATGCGAAAATTTTCGGTCGCATTTCACAAACCTTTCCACGAAAATAAATCAAGCGAAATTTGGCGAAAATGCGAAAATATTTTCGCGAAACTTGGGGAATTCTCTGCCCTTTTTAAGTTTCCGAATTATTTTGGTTCTTCTTGCTTTGGATTTTGTTTTGTGTTTTAAGAAGAAAGATCTTAACGGTCGAGAAAGTATTTTCAAGCAAATCTATGTTTCCCAGTCGTTCTTAAATCTATATTTATTTTTTTGTGTTAATCCATCAATTGCGCTCGCGGATAAATCCCTCTTTGAAAATTTTCGCTTTTCTTTGCGAGCGAACGAAATGTGAAAATGAAGCGGAAAGTTTCGCGAAATTTTTTTTTCGCGAAAAAAACGATTTTTCCTTTTCGCTGGAAGCCCTACTTAGGCTGCATACGGTATTTAAAGTTATTAAGGTTTTTTGAGTCAAATCGATAACGATTATATGATTTTTTATAACAAAATAAATGTTTTACATAAATAGGAAACAATATTCCTTCCCATGAAGAAACAATTGGTTCAAACAGTAAATATAATATAGAGAAACTAATTTTTCAATTACATGGTGTATCACCCCCCCCCCATCTCCCCTCCCACCCCCCG
>NW_019402087.1:36873-40265 GCF_000591075.1 Eurytemora carolleeae
GACTCACTGACTCACTGACTGACTGACTGACACACTGACTGACTGACTGACTGACTGACTCACTCACTCACTCACTCACTTGCACTCACTCACTCACTCACTCACTCACTCACTCACTCACTCACTCACTCACTCACTCAATGTCTTATTTATGAAGTGTCATTCTATGAAATGTCATATCTATGAAATGTACATCTCTGAAATGTCATATCTATGAAATGTCATATCTCTGAAATGTCTTTCTTGTAAAATTTCTAGGCTTAGCGCTGCGGTTAGGACAAGTACTAATGCTATTTGACAAACAAAATTTCAGGAGAAAAGAAAGATAGTGTTTTCTAAAAGATAGGCTTTGAAAAATGAGGGAGAAAAAAGAGAAAAAAAAATCGGAATGAAATTATTCATTTTGTGGGTTTGAACCTTGTACGAAATATATTTCAAGCATGTATGCAGTGTGCAAACTTCCAAATTGTAAAACAAATAGTTGTTAGCGTTTAGGCATACAGTTGGCACTTAGATTAGTTCTCTTCATTTAAACCGTCTAATCAAACTATTGCAGAAGCAAACAGTGATTCTTATTATTTGAGACATGCACTATTTTTTCTTACAGTCAATTAATAAAGGAATTGAGTCTTTGGCACAAACTCAAATATTTAAACCTTTGGAACCTGATGTTGTAAACCTTTGATATTTCAAATTCAGAGTATTTGAGCTAATTTAATTCATAGTTTGAAATATCTAAGGTCTGCAACATTTGGTTCCAAAGATATTGTGATTAGAAAATCAGAGTTTGTGGCAAAGACTCAATTCCTTTAATTCCATTAAGAGAGATTAAGCGTAATTTCAAGTTCCCCTTTATGCAATGATGACAATAACATCGAATGAAGGAAAGAGAAGTTTTAGCCTTCTAAAGAGAATACTTCATTACACAAGATGTACTATGACGGAAAGAAGACTTAACGATCTTGCACTTATGGCTCACTACTGAGAAAATCATTGAAATGTTTGTGCAAGCAAATCCAGGAAAATTGAAGCTTAAAAGAGTTGGTGAATATGTAAATTCTATCTAAAAAATTCAGAAGAAATTTCGCTTATTATTGAAAATGTGATTTTTTAATGATGCTGTGATTATTGATTTAGTTAGCTGTGATGGAGTTAAGTGATAAATTTATAAATTTATAAAGTTAAAAAGTTAAAGTTTTTCGAGCAAAGGAATACATTTTAGACTCTATAAGGTTAGTAACACCCAAAAATGTAGTCTTTTTGGTGTATTTTTCAGGTGTTAATTGACTTTTTGAAGAAAACAATTCCAGGGGGGGGCAAAAAACAGCCAAGGGGGGACAAAATTTTTTTTCGCGCTTCGTGCGAAATCTTGCCCCCCCCCTTGGCTAAAATCCTGTGGACGCGCCTGCATGAAAGGTAAAAAGTGTTATCAGGACTTATATCAGAAAGATGGAAATTTGATTTTAATTTCGACGATTGGATTAATCCAAGCTTACATACTCTGTGTACATATTGTTATATTGTTCTGGTTTCGCTTAGATACCATTTTTGGTAATAAAAACCGATTCTTAAACTTGATATTTTTCACTATATATGCTCGACATTTTTCACATGATCATCGTAACTGTTCTTGAAAATGTTTAAGGTTTTAGACTCTTTAATATAGTCTGGCAAACTGTTCCATGGGTTTATCACTCTCACCGAAAAAGAGTTTTTTTCTCACATTAGAATTGAATTGGTTTACATTTAAATTGAAACTGGAATTGGATTGTCTTGTCAGTATATTCACTGTCTCGCATGTTCTGCTGAACCTCTTCATAAACATTATCATATCCATGTAGAATTTTCCAGGTCTGTATTAAATCACCACGAAGTCGTCTGGCCTCTAGAGAGGTCAAACCAACCTCAATCAATCTTTCCTCATATGTTTGACCTGCCAGACCTGACGTCATTCTTAGAGCTCTGCGTTGCACATTCTCCAGTAGATTAATATCTTCTTGTGTCCATGGGGACCATGCTTGCACTGCATACTCAAGGTGGGGTCGAACATACACCTTGTACAATTTGATCCAAGTGAACCTGTCCCTGTAATGGAATGATCTCGACATTTGTCCCAGAACCTGGTTAGCCTATTGAAACCAGTTCTCTCTGGGCGGAATTTGTAAAGAAGAATAGATGCATCAGTGTTCACTTAGTATTCGAGGAGGATAAAAGCATTACATTTTGATAATTTTGATAATTCTCAAAATAGTTTCCTATGACCAGAATATTTCATTGATTTTTATGTGAAAGATGGATCCCATGTCAGGCTTCGACATTCGTCTTGTGTTTACATTACCGCCCAGAGACAGTACACTGTAGTACAAAAGATGCATACACCTCTGGAGTAACTTTCCTTGCATTATAACCTTGGATTAACCGATCTATTATTGTTAAATCAATCAAAAACAATTCTCTTCGTCTTTTAATTCATTAACCCCCATCAGTTCTGTCAGGTTTCTAATCTTTGCTATTTTATTCTATCCATCTTTAAATGTGTTATCAATCAGTTCTTCGATCGATCAATTCAGCACCCCATTCATCAATCAATCGATCAATACATCGACCCATCTATCCAGCACACTCTCCATTAAACCCCATTATCTCTTCGGTCAGAGTACTGTAGATCACCGCAGTATGCAACTAAAACGTAGTTTAGGGAGAAATACGTTAATACATCAATCCATTATGTTATGCTTATTCAGTCTTAGCTTTATACGTCCGAAAGCATTGTAAATCATCATTACTCAAACATTTTGCATGAAAATCTAAAGCTTATAATTTTAAAATAAAAAGAAGAAAGAATGAAACGATTACAGAACGACAGAATGAAAAAATGAAAGAATGAAAGAATGAAAGGATAAAAGAATAAAAGAATGAAAGAATGAAAGAAATAAAGAATTAAAGAATAAAAGAATAAAAGAATGAAAGAATGGAAGAATTAAAGAATTAAAGAATGAAAGCTTGAAAGGATGAAAGAATGAAAGATTGAAAGAATAAAAGAATGAAAGAATAAAAGAATGAAAGGATGAAAGAATGAAAGAATGAAAAATGGAAGAATTAAAGAATGAAAGAATGAAAGAAGGAAAGATTGAAAGGATGAAAGTATGAAAGAATGAACGAATGAAAGAATGAAAGAATGAAAGTATGAAAGCATGAACGAATGAAAGAATGAAAGAATGAAAGAATAAAAGAATGAAAGAATGAAATAATGAAAAAATGAAAGAAGGAAAGATTGAAAGGATGAAAGTATGAAAGAATGAACGAATGAAAGAATGAAAGAATGAAAGTATGAAAGCATGAACGAATGAAAGAATGAAAGAATGAAAGAATAAAAGAATGAAAGAATGAAA
>NW_019402087.1:40903-60548 GCF_000591075.1 Eurytemora carolleeae
GGTGGGGGGAACATTAAAATTCTACACTCTTCTCATCTCACTTTTTACATGAGGCGACATAATGGACTGGGAAATGTTGGGGAGGGGGGGTGGGGTTAATGATGATTTTCCCTCAGTTTAAAGTAAAGGATGCAAGGTTGGATGATGTTGATTTAAATGTTATAGAAGGGGAAACAGATTACAGACAATTTAATATAAAACAATATTTAGAACCAGATAATTACAGGGAAACTTTGCCAGGAAATTTCCGGTCGAATTAGAATTAAAATCGGAAATTTAGCCTTTCCTGATTTTTTCTGTTTTATATACAGGCACTGTAAACTTCTGTTCAGTTCAAGTACTGACCCGACTTTAACCAGCTAGAGCAAGCTGTACAGTACATTTCAAGTACTGACCCGACTTTAACCAGCTAGAGCAAGCTGTACAGTACATATGTAAGGCAAACCGTGACAGCACTCCGAATGAATGATCCCGTATCAGTGAAATTTAGGATTGCCAGGCAAGAAAATACCACAACCTCAAAAACCAAATATTCAAATTTGAGAAAAACCTCAAATACTGGACGCTGAACACTAATGGCTGCAAGCTTTTTCAAACAAATCGAAACATTTTTTCCACCTATTTTTTTCTCTCAAACAAAAAGTTATGGGCTATTTTAATTTTTTTTCACAGACCGGACTTTTTTCCAAGCTTTACCCTACCCTATAAATAAAAAGAAAATTTAACAACACATCTTTTAAATAACTATTCATTAAAAGTCACAAAATTTCAGGTGATAGTGTCAAAAATGAGAGTGTTAGGACAACAAAACTACGGGAGGGGGGAGGGGGTCGCCATACGCCAAACGCCCCCCCCNAGCCTCTTTAGGGTCAACCTATTTGCTTTGTAACAACTTCAAACAAACTTGAGGATTGATATATATGTCATCTTCCTTTCCACAGTTTTCTGCAGATGAAATTATTTTGAGACATGGCAGGCAGGATTTATATTTCATGATAATTCACAATAGTATTACTTTAACTACAGCTAAACCAGGCGCGCATTCCATTATTATTTAGATAGTATTACTTACTGGTTTTATCTTTTACATAAGTTTAAGATGTTTTAAACGTTTTCCGGAACAATATTCCGTAACGTTCCGTAATTGCGGAACAACGTTCCGGAAATTTCCGGTTTATGGGAAAAAATCGTTTCGAAAATCGTTCCAGAATTCCGGAACCTTTTCCATAATGGAAATGGAAAAATTAGCCGGATTATTTCCGTACGAAAACCGTAACCTGGAATTCCGGTGGAAACCCTAATAAAACATCCTTCATTTTTAGGATTTCGCTTACTAGGGACGTATTCCATGCTTTATTAAATCCGACTGGAATGTTTTATATTAACATTTTAGATAGATCCAGTATTTAATCAAAACAATGCTATATAACACAGTACAATTTTTTTGTCTACATCTATAAAATTATTGCGAGCAACTAGCAAGTTACTGTGACTGTTAATGTTCTATACTTTCCACTTTTCATTACTTAGTTTTCGAGGTTATCGTACTTACCGGATTGCCAGCAACCAGTTTCATTACTTAGTTTTCGAGGTTATCGTACTTACCTGATTGCCAGCAACCAGTTTCATTACTTAGTTTTTGAGGTTATCGTACTTACCTGATTGCCAGCAACCAGTTTCATTACTTAGTTTTTGAGGTTATCGTACTTACCTGATTGCCAGCAACCAGTTTCATTACTTAGTTTTCGAGGTTATCGTACTTACCTGATTGCCAGCAACCAGTTTCATTACTTAGTTTTCGAGGTTATCGTACTTACCTGATTGCCAGCAACCAGTTTCATTACTTAGTTTTTGTGGTTATCGTACTTACCTGATTGCCAGCAACCAGTTTCATGTAAAACAAAAGCAACGATTTAAACAAATATGCTAATCACCTAACTTTACAATAATCCAGTCTCTGAGCAGTTCACTAGGTCGTCCCAGTTAAATCAAAACAGACTCTATTCCTCCCAAGAAATAAAATAAACCAATAGATTATCAAGTACGATAGATGGCAACAGAGAAATGGACCAATTATACATGACATCACAAGTGTCAAATAAGGAAGACAACATGTTCTCCCATTTGTTGACATGTTTTCCAAGATTAAATAAAAAAGTGTAAAAAAAAGAAAATAAAGAACACAAAATTGCACTTATTTCATTTAAGATAAGCACTTTATCATCACTATAATTAATAATTTGGTTAGACACATCAAACTGTTTACACTTGTGGCGTAAGAATACAGCTGTACTAAGAGTGTACAAAATTCTACGTTGCCATCTATTGTACATGACAATCTATTTGGATTAAACTTGCTTAAGTGCCCGGCGGTGCCCGTGGAAATTTTAAAAAAACTCGAATTTTCGGAAACAAATTAAAATTGTTTTTTTTTCCATGTCACCTCCGGAGTACTCATGGGTTCCCTTTTAAAACTTTAGTCATTTTGAAAGAGGTGTTTGGTAGCTATACCTAACATATACATATACAAATATATCTATATAAGCGCAGAGCTAGCTTTATTTTATAGAAAAAACCATAAAGACAGACTAGATTCCTCCCGAGGAATATGATATAAGGAAACCTAAACAGACAGACTCTATCCCTCCCAAGAAATATGATATACACTCCAGAACAGAAAAAATTCTAGAGAATTTTCCCTCTTACTTCTTAAAAAACCCAAGCTAACAACAAGTGCTTTATAGTGCTGAAATAACCATGTAATGGGCTACAGAAAAGCATAACAGAGTAAGAGCGATAAAAACAAAGCCAAGGCCTTGCGAAGCTTAAAAGTCGACCCTGTCTTAAAAATTGAAAACTTCTCATAAGCAGGCTGAATCTATGTGTATAAGGAACCCCAAGCAGACAGATTTTATCCTTCCCAAGGAATAAAATATAAGGAACCCCATATAGACAGACTCTATTCCTCTGAAGGAATATAATATAAGGAACCCCATATAGACAGGCTCTATTCCTCTGAAGGAATAAAATATAAGGAACCCCATATAGACAGACTCTATTCCTCTAAAGGAATAAAATATAAGGAACCCCATATAGACAGACTCTATTCCTCTGAAGGAATCAAATATAAGGAACCCCATATAGACAGACTCTATTCCTCTGAAGGAATATAATATAAGGAACCCCATATAGACAGATTTTATCCCTCCCAAGGAATAAAATATAAGGAACCCCATATAGACAGACTCTATTCCTCTGAAGGAATATAATATAAGGGACCCCATATAGACAGACTCTATTCCTCTGAAGGAATATAATATTAGGAACCCCATATAGACAGACTCTATTCTTCTGAAGGAATAAAATATAAGGAACCCCATATAGACAGACTATATTCCCCTGAAGGAATAAAATATAAGAAACCCCATATAGACAGAATATATTTCTCCCAAGGAATAAAATATAAGGAACCCCATATAGACAGACTCTATTCCTCTGAAGGTATAAAATATAAGGAACCCCATATAGACAGACTATATTCCTCTGAAGGAATATAATATAAGGAACCCCATATAGACAGACTCTATTCCTCTGAAGGAATAAAATATAAGGAACCCCATATAGACAGACTCTATTCCTCTGAAGGAATATAATATTAGAAACCCCATATAGACAGACTGTATTCCTCTGAAGGAATATAATATTAGAAACCCCATATAGAAGGACTCTATTATCCCTCCCATGAAAAATAATATAAGGAACACCAAACAGACAGGCTCTAGCCCTTCAAAGGAATATAATGTATGGAACTCCAAACACACAGACTGTATTCCTCAAAATGAATATACAAGGAACACTTTTGCAAACAAACTGTTCTGTAGTTTCTGTGAGTTGTTTAAAAAACGCTCAGCCCATGCGGCACTGTTTATAATAATCCCAGAAACTGCAGTACCTTCTGAGGAATGTAAACTAAAGATAGCTCAGCCTTGTAAATTCCTTCATTTACCCTACCTTAATGCTATTTACATTGATTATAATGAGTCGTTGTATACCTGTATCTGTATATTCCTTGAAATCTCCAAAGCTTCCTTAGTTCTATTTACATTGATTACAATGAGTATGTGTATACCTGCCACTGTATATTCCTCGATATCCCCTACCTTAGTCCTACACACATTGATTATAATGAGTCTGTTTATACCTGTAACTGATTGGACGATAAACCCTGATATATCTATCCATCGACCAATCATAACACAGGGTTCAAACTTCAAAAGAAAACTCACCTTCAAATATTAATTAGAATTGGAACTTGAAAACTTTATACTTCTTAGAATATCAAGTTCATACTTTTACATTTGGAAATATTGAACAAGAACAAGAACAAGAACAAGAACAAGAACAAGAACAAGAACAAGAACAAGAACAAGAACAAGAACAATATCAAAAACAAGAACAAGAACAAGAACAAGAACAAGAACAAGAACAAGAACAAGAACAAGAACAACAAGAACAAGAAGAAGAACAAGAAAAAGAACAAGAACAAAAACAAGAACAAGAACAAGAACAAGAACAAGAACAAGAACAAGAACAAGAAAAACATCAAGAATAAGAACAGGATCAAGAACAAGAACATGAACAAGAGCAAAAACAAACAACAAGAACAAAAAAATAACAAAAACAAAGTATTAAACAAAAACAATTAAAAAAATGCAAAAAGATCATATTCATGAAAAAATTTAATATAATGATAAAAAACACAAAAAGAATACACATTTTTACCCGACCATCTAACAACATTGAACAAGTAAATCATTTAGAAAATATAATATATTTTTCAAAAATAGCTCTGCAAGTCAATTTAGAAGATATGACTGGACAGTTTTGTTATTAAAACAGAAAATAACTTCATTAAATGTTTTTCATTTTGGAACATTTAATTATTATCGGAAATAATAATAATTAATAATCTTGTAAACAATTATTAATTATCAACAGTCCCTGAGGAGTCATTAATTAAACCCAAACTAGAAAACAGAAAATACCTCCACCTCACAAATAAACCGCCATTTTTTGTTATTTTTAAAACAAAACAATATGAATTCAATTTTTATCATTTTTAAAGTATATAAAAAGAACTTTTACGGGAAACTTAGAATTTTAACATTTTTACTTTCTTAAAAAGATTATTGGTAGAAGTCATTACAGGAGGGCAACATTTAAGGAACTACATTTTAGATTCACAGAGGGACCATTACACAAACTTTGCATAATCAAGAATGCGTAAAAGAGTGAATTCTCTTCGTAAAAAAGATTTTCGTATTTCTGATAAATTACCAAAATTGGAACATGTCAGAATTATACTTAAACACATTGGAAAACGCTAGAACCTTAAAAAGATTTTTTAGGAAAAATATCGATCGAAATAAAAATTAAAATGTAGCCATGCAATCACTCCTGTATGCCGAGTCCATTAGCGCCTGATCCAATTAGGGTTCAGTCATGTGTTATGTTGTCTATTCTTAACTAATAGAAATTGCATTGCGTAAACATCTATCTTTCTATCTATCTCATTATCCAATCAGAGTTATGAATCCTTCAATCGGTGCTATCAGTAAATGCAAATATTTACTTCTTCTGAAACTAAAGTACAATACAAATCAGGAATACAATCTGCGAATTTTGACGGCGTGGTGAAAATGCAAAAAAAACATTTTATTTCAAGTAAAAAATTAATAATTTTTAGAACTCGCCAAATAGATTGTTAAGTACAATAGATGGCAACGTAGAATTTGTACACTCTCAGTACAGTTGTATTCTGTCGTCACAAGTGTCAATTCAGTTTTTGTGCCGACAAAATCATCAATAATAGTGATAATTTTAGAATAAAGTGCTTTTCTTAAAGTAAAATAAGTGCAATTTTATGTGTTCTTTAGTCTCCGTTTTTACACTTTTTTATTAATCTTAGAAAACATGTCAACTAATGTGAGAAAATTTAGTTTTCCTTGTTATATGTGACACTTGTGACATCATGTATAATTTGTTCATTTCTCTGTTGCCACTTATTGTACTTTAATCTATTTGGAACTCGCTAATTATTTAATCAACGCAAAAAGTGCGTACACAATCTGTCCGTTGAGTATAATAATCGCGTAACTAACACCACTGTCCCGTAAATTAAGATTTACGATCAGTTTCATAAAATTTATTTTCATTTCTCTATAAATCACGTGGTCTCAGGTCCTCTATAGAGCTCCGCCATTTTTTTGTTTCCCATTTTTTATGCGTATGTAATCATATGCATTATGAAACAGGGGGGGAGTAGGTAATGTGAATAATTTTAACCAGAGAAAGGAAAAAAGAGGAACGACGAAAAAATAGAGATGAATAGAAGGATAGAAGGATAGAAGGATAGATGCATAGATAAATAGAAGGAATAGAGGTATAGATGATTGAAGAGAAGGATACATTAATAGAATAGAAGGATAAATGAATATATGTATAGATGAATAGAAGGATAGAAGTATAGATGAATAGAAGGATAGAAGGATAGATGAATACAAGTATAGATGAATAGAAGGATAGAAGGATAGATGAATACAAATAAAGATGAATATAAGTATAAATGAATATAAGTATAGATGAATAGAAGGATAGATGAATAGAAGGATAGATGAATAGAAGGATACATTAATAGAATAGGAGGATAGATGAATATATGTATAGATGAATAGAAGGATAGAAGGATAGAATAATAGAAGGATAGAAGGATATATGAATATAAGTATAGATGAATAGAATGATAGAAGGATATATGAATACAAGTATAGATGAATATAAGGATAGATGAATACAAGTATAGATGAATAGAAGGATAGAAGGATAGATGAATACAAGTATAGATGAATATAAGTATAAATGAATAGAAGGATAGATGAATAGAAGGATAGATGAATATAAGGATAGATGAATATAAGGATATTTAAATAGAAGGATAGAAGGATATATGAATAGAAGTAAGGATGAATATAAGGATAGATGAATAGAAAAGTAAAGATGAATAGAGGAATAGATGAATAGAAGGATAGAAGGATAGATGAATAGATAGATATTGATTATATATTGAGATACTTGCTCCCTGTTTGAAGTCATGTACCCTAAAGGGCAGTATTCCACCCCCTGGGGCCACACACCAGGGGGCCAACACTAGCCACAGGGCGCCCCCCCTGCTCACTTATTCAGAAAGGGGGGGGGGGCACAATTTAATATTGTAATTTAAGGGGCCATAATAATAATTGTATGACATGAGATGTATAAACGGTTTCTCGAATAAGCAGAATTTAAAATATTAAAGGGACTGTAAACGTATACCAAGAGTCTCTCCATTTAAAGATGGATTCACAACGCTACCCTAAAAAGCTTGTCAGGAATTCATGAAATATCCATAATCTAAAAAACGATGATGTCTAACACATAATTGATGTCTAAAAGTTTAAAGGGTTCCAGTGTGAATCAAACATTTCCTTCTTTAAACATGAAATTTCACTGAAATTAATACGACAGTTCCTTTGTATTTCTTTCTACTCTACTCGAGCTCTTTCCACACTTTCTGGTATAGTTTTAACCCAGAATTTTGGAGATATCGAAAGAATTTATAAAAATGTCGTCTTGACAATTTTCCAATGGGTTTATACTTGTATACCTTAGTATCTCACTAATCTCAGTAATTGTAAAAATAAATAAATTTCCAATTGCCAAGAAATATGCAGGAACAGTTTCGAAGATATTCATAAATTATTCAATCAAAAAACTAAATGTCTGCAGCATTCCAATAACAGTAGGTTTAGAACTCTTTCTGTGTCTCCAAAGTTTTGGCTTTCTACATGTTTTCTGATTGAAAAATCAGCCATGCAGAACCTGAAAAAAATAGATTGCTCTCAATGGACTGAGAAGGACTGTAACATAAAATATGCGAAAAAAAACATGTTTGAAAATTGTTAGAAAATTTTCATTCGTTAAAAAATCAGTAAATCTTAAAGAAAGGTGTAAAATCTGGATCTGAATCCGGATCCATTTTTTTCAGACTGGTTCCAGGATAAAAATGAAATCAATCCTAAGCTTAATAACATTTTTAGAAGTTTTTACTCTGACTTTGATTTAAAGGCAAACGATTAGTTAAGTTCTTTTGATATATCTCTTTGAAAATGTTTGGTTGACATCTTTTATCAGAGAATGTAAAGAAGACCATTTCAAAATATGAGAAGCATATTAAATTCTTGCAAGTGAAAAACATTCAAATGTTTAGAAACGAGAAAAAATAACATTTTTATTGTTTCGTCCCTTCCTTACTGTCACTTTTCTAGAATTTTACCTCAGTAAACGATGTTTTGAAATTTATAAAACTTTTTTTACCGAATGATCATAAATAGTTATTTGAAAAAAGAGCATTCTTCGCGAAATTCCTTTATTTCTTTGGCCAATCCCTTACCCTCCCATTTTCCCTTCCCATCCCTCCCCTTCCCTCCCCTTCCCTTCCCTTCTCTTCCCTTCTCTTCCCTTCCCCCACCCTTCCAATCCCTTCCCTCCCCTTCCCATCCCTCCTCATCCCTTCCCATCCCTTCCCGTCCCTTCCCAAATAAATTCCTCTATTTCTTTGGCTAATCCCTTACCCTCCCATTTTCCCTTCCCATCCCTCCCCATCCCCTCCCTCCCCTTCCCTTCCCTTCTCTTCCCTTCTCATCCCTTCCCATCCCTTACCTTACCTTCCGTTCCCTTGACTTCCCGTGCCTTCCCTTGCCTTCTTTTGCCTTCCCTGGCCTTCCCTTGCCTTCCCTTGCCTTCCCTTTCCTTCCCTTCCTTGTCCCTCCACTTCACGCCCCCCCCCCTCTCTTATTCTCTTCCCTTCTCTTTCATCCCCTCCCCCTTCCCCCCTCCCTCATACCATGGTTGATTAAGCTATTCTGTTATTCCTATGTTACGAGTGTATGAGTGAGTATAGTTGTGAATGATATGACATCTCGCAGCGGGATCTGTACTAAATTCTACACTTATTATCTTCATAACACGAGGGGGGTGGACCCAATTCTGTAGATTTGTATTTCATCATTTTAATTGCCACCCGGATATGTATCACGTTCAGCAGGAAAAATTGCATTCCCTCTATGAAAAAGTTAAAAAATAAAACATCTCCATATTTTCATGAATTACATTGATATCTTTTTTAGCGTACAATAACACTTATACCAGCCCATTGTAGAATAAGAAGGTGATATATATAAAATTAATGACACTGCCCTATTCTCAACATACTATTAACAATCAACTTTATTGTGACAAGTAAAAAAAAGGCAAATGTACAGGGCAAAGAAAAAAGAAAAAAGCTAAATGACAAATAAAAAGTAAGAGCAATTAAGCCACCTTTTTTTTGGTTTGCAGAATTTGATTATTTGATGCGAAGTTTTAGGTATACAATTGCACAAATGCAAACATTGCATTTGCTACTTAAACCTTAGATTTTTTTAACTGTCTGTTCGCAAATATCCCCCCCCCCCCAAAAAAAAACAACAATTTAAACTTTTTTTTTTCGATCCAGTGTACACTTACATAATATACCGGTAAATTATTTGCTGGATTGTTTACAAAACTATATTTTCTACGAGATAATTGAATGAACAACGTGAATATATTGGCTCTCAGAAACATGTCTGAGATCTGTAGAATAGTGTTAGTTGTGACGTAAAACTACAACGAAGAATCTGTATAGGAATATTTTCAGACATGTTTTCATCTCTAATTCAAAGTCAGTCAAAAATGTTTAAAGTAGCTTTGCCTGAACATACAATTTTCATGTTGAAAGTCAACATGAAAGGGACAGACCGGCTATGTAGGGTAGTTAAACTGAGTATGCAGTGTTGTGGACAAATTCTTTAGGATTTATTTGAGAAATATAAAACTTTTCCACGATGTATAATTACTGAGTTTGAGTGCATAGTGACGTTCAAAATCATGAATTTGGGTTAATATGTTTTCAGAATCGTTTTTTTTAAATTATTAAATAACGATGACGAAATTTAAAGTAAAAATTATACATTAAACTAATTAGATGGTTAGGAACATATTTCTCAAAAGAAATTTGTGAATAAATCAATGCTAGAATCACTTATTTCGTTTTCATTATTATACTGAATTTCTTATTTTCTATGAATTTATTCGCAGATTTCTACAAATTCTTCAAATGTCTTCTTTTCAATAATAATTCCAGAAAATCTACAGAAAATCTTTGTGAATAATGAGATACCACAATAACGAGAAACTAACAATTGAACAAGATTACTTATTTTCGATGATAAGATTAATTTTTATTTTCTCAACCTGTTCCTAAACAACTAATTAGTTTAGTGTAGAATTTTGTTTACATTTTTTGTCGTCGTAATAATAAAAAAAAAAAAAATTTTAAAAAAGGAATCCACCCAAAAGTACGATTTTGTGCGCCGAATTTGCGCTCAAACTCAGGATTTAAAGATCTTTGAAAAAAGTTGCATAGGTCTCAAATGAATCCTAAAGAATTTGTCCACACCACTGCATACTTAGTTCAACTACCTTACATAGCCGGTCTGTCCCTTTAACTTAGAATTTGTAAACCAGACTAAGAACAATCCTGTGCTTTTTACGAGTTCAAATCAAAATGTGAGGCAAATCGGTCCAGGGGTTTATAAGTTATGGTTGGACATACAAACAAACAGAGATAACTACTTTATCTACATTGCTAGATACAATACAAGCCCAACAAAAGAAGCATAAAGTGACAAATACAAAATTTCTCTGTTTGATAAGTGAAAATGGGTTCTAAAGTTAAGGCTCACTGACCTTTTGTCACAACAAGAGGAGAGCTAGACTAAATCATATTTTTAGTGAATCCNCCCAGCAAAACAGTTGCGCCAATGCCTAGTATATAATGTAGCTTGAACCTAATCAATTATATTTGATGAATGAGGCGAACTCCAACCAATGGTAGACTAGATCTGGTTCCAACCATACACTATTAATTACTAGGCTAGGACAGGGTGGGGCCAGGGCTAAGGAAGGTTGGGAAGACAAGAAATTCTACGATGTTTTATACTGCAGGTAATTGGAAATTTTGCCGGGCCAAATTCTGTTGGACTGCTTCGGATATATATTTATCATAAACAAATCTAGCTTAGAGCTTTGGGGTAAACAATAAAAGGTTTTGGTATTGATAAAAAGTCAACAGCGAGGGACAGTTTTTTAAACAAAGGAAAAATCATTACACATAACCAACGAGGTTATAGTATATAAGGTGATCATGTACGCTAATCCTTTACTATTTGTACAGGCCATGTCCTTTATACTTCCAAAGGTCAATCTGTATATTACAGTACTCGGGGGTGATTTCTGAAAATATTTAAATGGGGAATTTGTTTTCCATGTAACTACCTAAAATCCACTACTCCTTTATCGTGTGCAGGATTACATTTTCACAGGAAGATGTACATTTACAGTCTTTTGCAGAGCAATATTTCATCCTTAATAAACTGTTCTGAGAAAACTGAGTAAAATTCAAGATTAAAAACCTCCCCATACACTTGTACTTTGAAAGCGTACTGCATATTTGATATTTGTACTGTATGAATAGGCCATAATCTCTTAACATTCTTTACCATTAAACTATCCCAAGTGTACGCTCAGGCTAATACACAAGGAGATGTAGCTAAGATCAGGGAGCAAGGAATAGAAGGGAGAGACAACTGACGCGGTTCGCCCTACCATATAATTATACATGCTTTGCAGACGGTACTCCATTTTATATCGAGCTGTTTGGTTTCTTTAGTAGGGCCCCACAGGAAAAATATGTATTGGCGAAACTGGTCAAAGAAAATTGAGCTCCCTGGCTAAGATCCAGCCCCCTGCAAATAACAAAAGGGAAAAAATCAAACTTAGATATTTGTTTTGAAATATTAATAATAGTCGTGCGTGTGGCTGTTTTGGTTTAAATCCAAAAATTAAGAAAAATCTATATTTATATATATACAGAAGTAATCTCTGCTTGTGTGTTTGTTTTAACGATCATAACTCGGGAACCCCTTGACCGATTTGCCTTTAATCTTAAATAGAATCACGGGAATGTATTTAGCTTCGCTAATTCTAAGTGGAGTGAGTTGACTTTTATGTCCAAAATTTAGTTTCCAGGCATTGTTCGGTTTCCAAGCTACACTGTATTTTCATCGTCCCAAAACTGGAATTCCTCGTAAGCACTCCTGATTTAAAAAGGCAGTTTAGCTTGATTTCTCTCTCTAATAAAAATCTGAGCCCAAACTTCCTTCTTATACTTCTCTTATGACGCATTTACTCTGCTTTAAAACATTTATCATTCCTATATATGGAATGAACAGTACGTTTCTATAAGGTATAAGGGTCGTTTCCCGACAACTTCCTATTCAAGGAACTCCGGATGGAAATGAACTCGCTGACTTAGGACTAGACTTTTCCCTTTGAGGGCTTATATTCTGCTTCAATATTTTATAAATGCTCAACTTTAAAGGCAACTATTCTAGAACTCTTATGACGCTTTGCCAGAAGCTTGAAAGTCAACTTAATGATAAGCGAAATGGGTCTGTGGACAGTTCACAATGGCTGTGTTAAACTTTTTTATTCAAAACCAGACCCTAACAGTCAAGGGTATAATGCAAGGAAAGTTAATTGCAGTTGCGAATACTCTGCGTACACATTGAAACCAGTTCTCTCTAGGCGGCATTTGTAAAGAAGAATAGATGCATCAGTGTTCGTTTAGTATCCGAGGAAGTTTAAAGCATTAAATCTTGATAATTTTGATAATTCACATAATTAAAGTTTCCTATGACCAGAATATTTCATTGATTTTTTTTTATGTGAAAGATGGATCCCATGTCAGGCTTCGACATCCGTCTTGTGTTTACATTACCGCCCAGACACAGTACACTGCAGTACAAAAGATGCGGACACCACTGAAATAACTTACCTTGTATTACAACCTTGCTAACAGTCGTCTTCCTATTCCACAGATTTACGGGTCGCAGTCCCACTGTATACGAAGAGTTCGTGATAAATCAGAAATAAATCTTTAAAGTGCGCAAAAACGTGATAAACTTTGAAATTACATAAAATTTCACAAAAATGTTTTTAATTCTTTGTATGCTTTAAACATGTAAGTTTAAAGATTGATGGGAAAAGATGGAAGGAAAGAAAACTGCTAAGAAATAGTGTGAATACATTGCTATCGTTAACATTCCATACACTTTAGTTTAGCCGACTGGTTAACCCTAGTCTCCAGCTAAATTTGATTTAACTGATTCATTAACCCATTGTGGGCAATTTCTAGGGAATGTGCTTAGCCGCGCCCACTGTTTAGGTGACATTTAAATCCCGAAACACGTGTGTGTACGCAGCTCCTCACACTGTACAGTGCGCAATAATTTTTTCCCGGATTTACTAAAAAAATGGCCGATAGGGTATATTCACTCGCGGTCAATGTATTTTCCTCTAATTACCCAATCTAGAATTAATAACATTCTATTTAATTATTGATTATTGGCTTAATCGCTGGATTAAATTAATGGCTTAATCTCATGGCAAACTGTCTGACCAGAGAAATATATATTTCTATCTAAATTCTGTAGAACAGGATGCAGGGGGGCGGTATTTCAACTTTCCAATCAATATAGAATCGATAACAAGGTGTAGGGCCGTAGAGGAAATAATTACACTGTCAAGGTGTGAAAATTGATGGTAATAGAGCTGTTCATACCCACAGACAGTTGGGGCAGCAGGTTACTTTACAAAGATAGTTAGGGCAGTAGGATACTTTAAACAGACAGTTGGGGCAGTAGGATACTTTAAACAGACAGTTGGGGCAGATAGGTACTTTACACAGACAGTTGAGGTAGCAGGATACTTTAGACAGACAGTTGGGGCAGTAGGATACTTTACACATGCTGTTGGGGCAGTAGGATACTTAAAACAGACAGTTGGGGCAGTAGGATACTTTACACATACAGTTGGGGTAGCAGGACACTTAACACAGACATTAGGGGTATATAGGGTATTTTACAATAACAGTTGGGGTAGAAGAATACTTTACATAGACAGTTGGGGCAGTGGTAGAGCACTTTCTATAAACAAAGTCAAGGCAGGATTTGATCTAACACTGTTCCTTAACTGCCTTTAGAGCCTAACAATTTCCATGCTGATTAATGACTATATTGTCTAGTGGTTTTCGGCTTGAAGTCTATAGGTCACACGGCTTAGATAATACAATATTCTAGGCCTGGCTGCCTGAATATCAAAGTATGCATGAAATTAAGAAGCTTGAAGTATGCTGTATATATATGATGGAGTAAAAGGATAAAGGGTTTTCTCTGAAGGAATGTTGATGAGAGTTCATTGTTTAACGCTATACACTGTACACTGTACACTGCATCTTCAAGAGGTCTTTCTCAGATCTTTAAAAGATAGATATATAGAAGACAGATAAATATATAGATAGATAGATAGATAGATAGATAGATAGATTGATAGATAAATAGAAATTTAATTTTGTTCTTTGTTTCAAAACTATTAATCCACGAGGCTTTTTTACCATATTTGAAAAAAATCCACTTTCTGATAGAAAAACTCCGATATTTCCATCAGTTTTAATGGGACAAATGTTTAAAGGGTACAAATTATGAATCATTTAAAAGAAGAGTAATGTGAAATTTCATCATCTAAACCCAAATTTAAACCAGAAAGTGGAAGAGATGGTTTATTTGACGTACTGTCCCGTTTTGCCTTCTGTCGTCTGTATGTGTACTGTACACTGTACAGCTTGCTTTAGCAGGTGCAAAGTCAGCCCGGTACTTGAAATAAACCGGATAGGGAAGTACTACTTAATACATTGTGCATTCAGAAATTATCACATTTATTTCTTGGTTATTTACAGAAAGATGTTTTAAATATTTTATTGATAATTCTTTATTATGCACGCATAATAATAATCTTCGTTTATAAACAGCTATATGTTTTAATGTTACCTATCCTCAATAATGGAATTCCATTTAGCTTGTTGTATTCCAATAATTAAAAACTTTTAATTTAACGATACTGGAATGTCTAAGAATAGGCCTTTTAACTATTATAAACTATATGTGTTAAAGCAATCAATTGAAAAATGTATACGATACCTTTGCTTGTAACGTTGAGATCTCCACCTATGTGTACGATACCTTCGTTTGTACCGTTAAGGTCTTCACATATACAAGTGCCTAGCCTGAGAGGTTGCGTGTTTCTAAATTCTGCCGCCATAGAAAATTATCAATTTTAATTGGATGTTACCAATCATTTTAAGAGAGAGGGGGGGGGCGTCACATGGTTTACAGCTGCCCCCCTCCTTTACGCCTCCTACTCTTGAACAATAATACACAGTTATTCTTGTAAACAAGGAAATAAAGAAATTATCGAGAAAAACAAAAATACATCTGCTTAGTCTATGTTTATTTATCCCCCTCCCCTCCCTTCCCGGCCCCCCTCCCCCAATTCCATCATATCACACCACTCACTATTTCCTTAATCGTTTTTATATATTACATTTAAACTACTTTTTACTATTTTCTTACCTTTGAAATTTACTCTTTTTCTTTCTCTTCTTTTTGACCGTCTTATCTTACTTTTTTTCGTTCTGCTTTCTTTTCCAAAGCATAATGTTTTTGAATTACTTTCCTTTTTTCTCTTTATCTGCTTTCTTGATTTTTATATAATCCCTTTTCTTCCAATGCTTTCTCCTTTAAATCTTTTTTAACATTAAATGGTCAAATGGAAAAAATGAAGAAAAATCTAGCCTTTTTCCTTTTTTTAATCCTTTAGTTTTCCTTTTAATGTCTTTCTTATTCTCGTCATTTCTTTCAGCATTCATAATGTTGGACTGTATCAAATTGTTTTAAGCCTATTTTTCTCATTCATTCCCCCCACCTTCAATTCCTCCCCCCCCCCCCTCCCTCGGCACCCGCCCCTTGAGTTGGTTAATATTTTGATGTTCTTTGAACACCCGTGAATAATGTTAGATAACGGACTTGAAATAAAAGATAGAAAGATAGATGCAAAGTGAGCTTTTCAAGCAGAAATATGCTAAATTTAATGAATGAAAGATAGAATGAAAGTAAGTTGATAAATAGATGTAACACGGCTATATAGATAGATAGAAAAAAATATCTTAAAAATAGAAATATTGATTTTTGGCTTTCTGGTCAATATGGAAAATACAATAGCAATATATTTTTATTCCACCTCTTGGGCCCTTTTCCCTTAAAACTGATGCTTTGCCTCTAAATTTTTTGTTTTGATCTCCTCCCACTGCAGTACACTGATTTGACGCATCAAATATGGCGGTTCTTGGTCTAAATATTTCTTGGTTTGCAATAGCAAATAACCAACATACATTATTAAATGTAACTTTCATAGTAATATATAAACGAAATAAGTTTCCTTGATCGGTTTTGTATGTTCAGAAGATACGAAATTCGATTTTTGTTTTTTTTACATCATATTGTTATTTCTCCCAAAGTCCCCCCTGAAAGAAAAGTTTATTTAATTATTCCTGACTCCTAGAAAAAAATAAGTTTATCCAATTATTTATCACTAAGTAACATTGTACATGTTGTAAAGTGCCAATTTTTTTACCCATTTCACTTTTTTTCGTCGTAACCACTCACCTATTTGACCTCCTAAGCTTTTATTTCAATTGCAATAATATTTTTCTAAAAGTGCTAGCTTTAATCTATTTAAAGAGGTATCCTCAACAATACATTAAGGTGTAAATTATTTAATTCTCTTTAAATTTTTAGAATAAGATCAATATGGTGTGCAAATTTATAAACTATAACAATTATTTATTATTATAAAGATTTATTCACACACAAAAATATAAATACATATATAAATGGTGTAGTTTAAATTTGTTTAAATAAATTTTTGAAAAAACAGGTTTCCAAAACAAAAGTGAAAAATATGCAAAATTATGCACAAATAACGACATTGATCATTACTCATTACATAACATATTTATCATTTCAGTTATTGCGTAATCATCGAATCCTTCAACATATACATTATTCATTCTTGTATTTAAAAGTTCTTGTAAAACCGGAACTTTCCATGCATGGTCCAATGGGACATCAAAATATTTCATTTGTTTCTTAACTAACATCTTACTAAGATTCGAAGGATTTACAAAACAATTATTTGCAATAGAAAATAAATTTCTGCCAAGAACTGTGTTAAGGTCATTTTTACATAAACTAGCCTTAGAGGGCGCTTCGCGCCCATCTTCTAAATTAATTGTGAACATGTTCTCTTTGTGTACATCGTAAAACAAAACAAAAATAATTCGCGGATTTTCACAAAAAATTTCGTGGATTTTCAAAATTTTCAAAAATTTAATGAAGATCGAATTTTGATGGAGACAAATATTTGAAAATTTGAACAGACAAGCCAAATTTATATATAGATTAGACAGAAATCTAATGCAAAGCTTAGAACTTGCTTCAATATTCTGATAGAAAGACATATTTTTATTTCTGGGCTGAAATAACAATTAAAAAAAATGCCAACTTAAAAAAATTAAGGAACTTATGTATCACTTGCCTCAAATTCTGATGTGATCTGATAATCCCTCTGTCTCAACAACTTTGCAACTTTGATATTATAAACCTTGACTTTAGATCTACCATCATTCGTAGTTTGTAAAATCAAAGTACGCTTTAATTTTTCAATTTTCGGAAATCGAAGCCGATTTTCAATATGTCTCTTAATTATCATGTTTATTTGGAAACCCTGTATCTCAATCATTGAAAAAAAAACGAATTTCACAAAATAATTTATTAAAAATGTGAAATATACAAATAATATCGTGTTGTGTTTCCCAAATTCGTGAATTCAATCCAAGCCTTCACAAATAAGTGAAAACAGTTTCTGCATGATTGATTTTTATGAACATTACATCAACCTGTTTACATCTAAATTTTACACTTTTTCAAATAAAAAATTAACAAAATTAATTAAAAATTTTAAATTTGGCAAATTTTGAAAAGATCAAGTTCAAATTCTAATTTCAGAATTTCAAACTTTAGAATTATTTCTTCAAAATCTTTTTGAATTTATAAAGTTTTCTAAAAATGGAGAATTAGTTTTCTTAAAGGGATCTTTCTTAATGGGATATTTCTTAAAGGGATATTTCTTAATGTTATCTTTCTTAAAGGGATATTTCTTAACGGGATATTTCTTAATGGGATCTTTCTTAATGGGATTTTTCTTAAAGGGATCTTTCTTAAAGGGATATTTCTTAAAGAGATATTTCTTAAAGGGATATTTCTTAATGGGAACTTTCTTAAAGGGATATTTCTTAAAGGAAGGAGAGAGAGGGTTTTAAGCTACGTAGGGAGAAATATATTTAATAAATAATAGAAAATCCCGCCTTTCCTGGTTTAAACAATTATTTTTGCCCCTGGCGCGGTAATTTTCAAAGAAATGAATTCATAAAATCATCCACGCTTTATCCCATAATGTACAACGGTACATTTGACGTCATTGTATATTTACAAGTTTATTTTTGTAAATAAATATTTAAAAATAAGTCTCAAATAAACTCAAAATAAGAGGTTCTTCAGTCTTTGTTTCAATGCCCATTATCAATGAACATACAATGAGGACGCACAAGGAGGACGCACATTGTAAATGTGGACGCAAAAGAAGAATAAACACTGTGAATGATGATGACAAACTACTGATGAGGACGCACAGTCTGGATTGTATTCAATCAGGACGCACAAACATACATTGTTTTGCGTTTAAAGATGAAACAGTATATAAGGCATAAATATCTTTAGCATTTTTGCGTGGAAAACAATTACTTGAAGGGGGGCCGGTGACAACTTCAGCCAAAAATAACATCCAAAATGAAAAGATGGTTGCTTAGTTACATACAAATATTAAATGCAAATGGCAAAAATCATATTTGTTATAAAAAGAAATTTCCAAATAAAATAATTACTATTTACAATTTAAGAAAATATTTGTAAATCTCGAAATATTTAATATATTTGCTGGTTGAAGGAATAGAAAGTAAATAGGCGCCTAATTACCGGTTCATAATTACAGGGCTATATCTGTAAACCAAATCATGCAGGATGTCACAAAAATAGTTGTCTTGAAAATATCAACGCATAAAAATAAATAGAACTTAAATTATGAAGAGTAAAAAATCGTCGTTTTTATGATAAATTGTCATTTAGTGAAAACATAAAGGATGAATTTTACAAATCAATGATAAAATAAACTTAATCAAAATCATGTTCTAAGCACATTTTGTGTGTTTCAAAAAATGAGGTAAAAATTAAGTTCATTTTGGACACCCTGGTTTACAATATATGCATGTTAAGACAACTTGGAAATTTTACAACAAAATTTTTAAATACATATTGCTCCCTGTATATTATGGCAATATTCATTCTCGATTTTTCTGCAAAAAATGACGGAATGGACATTGTAATAATTTAATCCCTCCTGAGGGGGGGGGAGAACATTGTAATAATTTAATCCCTCCTCGGGGGGGGGGGGGGGG
>NW_019402087.1:60607-76112 GCF_000591075.1 Eurytemora carolleeae
CATGCTTTTGTTTATATTCGTGCCCAGGTTTAAATTTTCAGTTTCCTGTGCTGTTAAATATCTTATAAGGGGGGGGAGGGTGGCTGTCATGTTAGGTTTAAATTTGATTAAATATTCTCAAGTAAACAGCCCTCCCCCCCCCCTTTGCGGATTTAATTTGATGAAATTATGAGCACTGGCAAAAACTAAGTTCGGATGTAGAAATTTGCAATGGTAGCAAAAATACAGGGATGATTTTTGCAAAGTTTTATTTTCAATTAATTTCTTTAAAATATTTTTTTTTAATTCGGAAATTTTTTTATTATTATTTTTTGTCCCTGAAACAATTATTAATATTTGAAATCATCCATGGGAGAATAATGTTAAAACAAATACAAAACAACTGTTCATTGTTTTATTCTTAAGTATTGCGTTGCATGCATTTTATTGATAACAACGAAACGTCGCTCGTCTTCGTTTCATAACTTTCCCGAAACCACATTTTTTTGCTAAACGTTTATAATTAATAAGATATTGCTGGAAGATTGTTGCAAGATTAAATCTAAAACGGAGATTAAATTAAAAATAAAAATTTGCATGCAAAATTTAAATTACTTCATTAGAAATTAAATTCTGAGAATAATTTATGAAAATTGAAGAAAGAATGTTTTAATTATCAAATATAATGCAGCTAGAAAAGTGCCGTGATTGTTTTAAAAGATTTTAATCTTACAATAAAAAAATTAAAGGCTGATACAAAAATAATTACGGATGAAATATTTTGTAATATTTCAGGAGCTTATCTTTCCGAGTTTGTCTTTCAGAAATGTAGTTTGTCTTACACAAGTGTTTGTTTTTCAAGAGTTTGTCGTTCAGGATTTTGTCTTTCAGAAGTTTGTCTTTCAGATTGTTTTTCAAGAGTTTGTCGTTCAGGATTTTGTCTTTAGGAATTTGTCTTTAAGAAGTGTTTTTTTTATGAGTTTGTCGTTCAGGAGTTGTTTTTCAAGAGTTTGTCGTTCAGGATTTTGTCTTTCAGAAGTTTGTCTTTCAGATTGTTTTTCAAGAGTTTGTCGTTCAGGATTTTGTCTTTCAGAGGTTTGTCTTTCAGATTGTTTTTCAGGAGTTTGTCGTTCAGGATTTTGTCTTTCAGAAGTTTGTCTTTCAGATTGTTTTTCAGGAGTTTGTCGTTCAGGATTTTGTCTTTCAGGAATTTGTCTTTAAGAAGTGTTTTTTTTATGAGTTTGTCGTTCAGGAGTTAGTCTTTTAGGAGTGTGTCTTTCAGAAGTTTGACTTTCAGAAGTTTGTCTTTCAGAAGTGTTTGTTTTTCAGGAGTTTTTTATTAACCCTATCCCTGCCGGGGTACTTGAAAACCAGGATATGCTGGGGCCCTCTAAATCCCATGTTTTATGTCCAAATATGACAAATGATATATCATTAGAAAGCTCTTGTGCTCTACTTTTAGAATCTGCAAAAAAATTTGCAAATTTGCAAAAATTGAATTTTTTATCGCAAAATCCAGTTATATAGTAAAAATGTTTGCAAAAAAAAATTTGTCCAAAAAATGAAAAATTAAACATTTTTGAAAAGCCCTTGACCATGCCATTTCAAATATGCAAAAATCTTTGCAAAATTTTAAATAACCTGATTTTTAATCAAGAAAAACTAAAAATGTGCAAATTTCCTTTGACAGGTTGTTTGCAAAAAATTAGCAATTTTTTTTCGCAAACTTGAGCAATCCGTTTCCTTATGTCATAGGCTTTCCAAAAAGCTAAATGCCTAAGGGGAGGGCTTTGGGTATGTAAGAAAAGTCAGAAAATTTCAACAGCCTTAGACCAATACTTTTTGAGTTATGTAAAAAAAACTACAGAAGGGGGTCAAATTGACCCCTCCCCCCCCCCAGCAGGAATAGGGTTAAGAAGTTGTCTTTTAGAAGTGCTTGTTTTTTAGGAGTTTGTCATCCAGGAGCTTATCTAGCTTTCAGAAGTGTTAGTTTTTCAGGAGATTGTCGTTAAGGAGTTTGTCTTTCAGGAGTATGTTTCAGGAGAATGAATGCTGTCTGTTTCCTGGTATTTAGGATTCCATTGCAACTATAAGCTTTCTTTTCTAAATCAGGGGATAACTCATTTAACGCCAAAGACTGCAGATAAGGCAGAAAACCTAATTTAGATTCGGAATCTTCCTATTTGAAGAGATTTAACTCGTCTCTATAGTCTCATTCTTTGTGGATAACCCTGTATATGAAAATGAAAAATTAGTGCATATTGAAACTAAAATTTGCGATCTTATAACACTCCAAGTTATCAAAAGTTACATATTGAGTTTTGGTCGAGAGATACTTTTTATAAGTATTTTAAATTTTTATCTCAACCTTATCCCGGTAAGGCTATTTTATTTTTCGGGGGGGGGGAGGGGGTGTGGACTTTATCAACCCCTCTTTAATCTTGCCCTTTAAGTTAAGATAAGGGAGTGTACTAAATTCAATGTCGATATTTTAACTCTTCAAGGCTTAATTTTTTTCCGATGCACTTAATATTTATAAATTTTTGTTAAAAATTTATTTTCAATTATTTCTATGAAACTTTAAAAGTTAAGTTGTTAAAGATTGAAACTTTTAAGCATGGAGGGGGGGGGGGCTTTAAAACCAACCTGGATAAGATTAAATTTAGTGAACCCTCTTTTCCATAGGGCACTGCACATCTTGTCTTTGGGTTTTGCGGGAAATTACTTAATTTCATGCCGTTGAATAGATATTAGTTTGGTGCACACAGCATAATAGCATAGTTGACAATCAAACCATAATTCTAAAGGAAGCAGGGGTGCATTTTACCAAATTTTTAATCAAAGGGAAAAGAACATTGAAATCTTACATGTAAAAGATGTAATTGGATAACTGTTGGAAAAAGCAAGAATTATTTTGAATTTAAAATATGTAACCAGAGGTGGAATTTAAAGAATTTGAGCCGCGGATTAAATTTAAGTCGCGGCTCAACTATGGTTGGTTCCACTTAAAATTGTATTCAATTTTTCAAGAAATTGAAACCGGTTATGGATTAATTTAAGACGCGGCTTACATTCATACGTGTACATAAAATCAAATCTACAGGAGCTAAGAGGTCACAAAGTCGTACAACTAATACAGTTTACCTTCTTATTCTGTAAAGTTCACAGTGTTATACACCACAGACCAAGGAATCATTCCATGATAGAGAAGGAATATAGTATACAATAGACCTTTTCAAACGAGATTATGCCACAAACTCGAATTTTCCATCCATATATTTTTTGCAGCCTTGTGGTGTAAGCCGTTGATACATAAAAATTAGACTATTAGATCTGACAGAATTCATATTTTGAAATATTAAAGGTTTTTACGATTTCAGGTTGCAAAGATACAAGAATTAAAAAATAAGAGTTTGTGGCAAAAACTTAGTTCCTTTACAACTCTTGTTATCTAGGGTATCACCATTTTTTTCTGAACATTTTTTGGTGTCGTTTTTGCCATTTAAAAAATGTTGATCGTTTTACAGTGTTTACATAAAAAGCAGAAAAACTGTGCCACGATATTACGCGATGGTCAAACCCTCCAGGGATAACTTTAGTTGAGGAATAAAGCACTTATCCTCAAATTTAAAAGCGCTAACTTTGGATTTAGAGTTCAAGCATTCAAGATTTCCAATATTCTACACCAAAAGTTCCAAACAGTGAGTATATGTATAAAAATATTATTAGCTCTTCTTTTCAAACCCTTTTCCCAAGTTTTGAAAGAATTCCAGAGTTTCGGAAAGGCTGCGTAAGATATATCCGAAATAAGATAGATACGGAATCCAATCGGAATTCCAAAGTTGCGGAAAAGCTACGTAAGATATATCCGAAATAAGATAAATACGGAATCCAATCGGAATTCCAAAGTTTCGGTAAAGCTACGTAAGATATATCCGAAATAAGGTAAATACGGAATCTAATCGGAATTCCACAGTTTCGGAAAAGCTACGTAAGATATGTCCGAAATAAGGTAAATACGGAATCCAATCGGAATTCCAGAGNTGTTGCAGTACTTAAATTGTAGACTCGAATGTAATGTGAATATTATTTTAGATGTTTCTCCATTTAAAGGTCTATAATTTTACTTTCAAGTGCTTCATTCAAATAGGAATAAACATTAGGGTTCTTCAGAAATATTCAAATAATAACAAACATTAGATTTAAATGAAAATGTGTTTTTTATGCACTTTGTTACTGCAAATACCTGTCTTTACTGTTTTCGAAAATATATTTCTGTCTAGATGGACTCTCTTCAGTAGTTGATATAAAAACCGAAAAGATTCGGGAAGATTTAAATGTTCTCCTAGCTTCTGGTTGTTTTGTGTATAGAGATATCTAATACAGCTCAGACATACAGTGCACCAGGGTTATAATGCAAGGAAAGTTATTTCAGAGGTGTACGCAACTTTTGTACTGCAGTGTACTGTCTAATGGGCGGTAATGTAAACACAAGACGGATGTCAAAGTCTGACATGGGATCCATCTTTCACATAAAAAATCAATGACATTTTCTGGTCATAGGAAACTAATATGAGAATTATCTAAATTAAATTCATTTATCCTCCACGAATACTAAACGAACACTGATGAATCTGTTATTGTTTACAATTTCCGGCCAGAGGGAACTGGTTTCAACATGCATGCAGAGTATACGCAACTGCAATTAACTTTCCTTGCATTATAACCTTGCAGTGCACCAATATGTTCACGCTATCACACATAAACCGAGCAAGAAAATAGTAAGGCAAAATCAAAAAAGGCGATGCGACAATTCAAAGGTTATCGTCACCCCTCTCTAAAGGTTGCATGATACCGGTACAATACGTACTGTATATGTAGTCCGTCGTACTGCCCAGTCTGGACTACCCAGGGTAGAGTCGACCAAGCACGTTTTATGCAACTAATGTAGGGTGTAATCTTAGGATTTTTTTAAATAGCTTTCAAAACGATTTACAATAAATAAAAAAAAATGAAAAAAAATGAAAAACGATAATTTAAAAAAAAATACTCGTCTTGAAAGTCTAGACATAGTTTACATAGCTGTCTATCTGGATCTCTGTGATACATTATCTCACCCTGGCTTCAAAAGATTTATCTGTCATACCAATATATTGAAGTTTATGTGTCTCACAGCAAATGTAGTAAACTTTTAAGGCTTTTGAAATGACTACAAAAATATAACAATTGAAACTACTTTTCCCAAAATAAATCAATTTTTTTTGTTTCTTTTGGAAGCCTTGAATTGCGATAATAGAACGAAAAAACGTCTTTTAGCTAATAATTGATTCCTGATACTTTAATGTAGAATACCGCACCCTTAGTTCACTAACAATACTTAACCAGTCACTCCCTTTAATTAAAATGTTGCCTCTACAAGATAACAAGATGAAGACAAACTTAGTATTTACTTTACAAGTTCTCTAGAAGATCTTGTAACAATTATCATGATAAAATTATACTAAATGAATTCTACAAACTTAGTCTTATTCCACAAATCTAGTTGGTGGAGGAACATTAGACGTAATTCAAATAACAAATCTGATACGAACAGTACATTTTAGTTTAATAAAGGTAATCCACTAAAATAGGCAAAAATTAGAAACTAAATTATCTAAAATTAATCACAATCGTGTGTTATATTTTCAATTATGTTTCAAACGTTTTGTTTACAAAAGTTCTCTATATCACGTTTTCTTAAAAGCAAAGATTTCCCGCCCCAACTTGGAATAAAACAAATTCCGTCCTCGTCGTATATATCAGTACAATAAAGACGACTTTCAATTTCAATTTTTGATTTCTACCAAGCTTTCAAACATTATGGATACACATAATTATTGACTACACACTGCGATTTAATGGTCTCACGCTCTCAAGCAAAAATCGTTGAGAATTTTGCCATTAACTTCTAAAAAACCACATCTAACAACAAGTGCTTTACAGTGCTAAAATGTACATGTAAAGGCCTACAGAAAAGCATAAGTGAGTTAGAGCGGTAAAATTTAAGCTTAGGGCGTTGCGACACTTCAAAGTCAGCCCTGTCTTAAAAATTGATGAGACTGTTTATAAGGAGGCTGAATCTATGTGACAAGCTGTAAAGGAATTGATTCTTTGTCATACACTCAAATTTTCTAATCCCTTTATATTTCAAAGGCCATAGATATCTAAAACTAAAAATTCAGTTAAATCAAATAGCTTAAGTTTGAAATATCAAAGATTTACCCCATCTGGTTGCAAAGATGTAGGAATTGTAAATTTTGAGTTTGTCGCAAAGACTCAATTTATGAACAGCTTCTCTTTGTTTACTTGTAAACTTCTAACTTAAAAAAAGCTTGTTAGGAATCAAAACTTAAAAATATAAAAGTCGTCTTCAATGTATTGATATAAACACCGACCACTGTATAAAATTTAAATGTATTTTACAAAATATAATAAATAATATAAATAGTTACAGTTTGATATCTTGGTATACAGTTTATATGCTCAATAATTTAAAGAATAGCAAATCACTATATAAATAATCACTATATATACAAGTCTAAAACTTTTATGTGTAATTGTTTTTTAATGAAGTGTTCAGAAAAATGAAAGGTACAATATTCTTTTTTCATTTTTTATTAGGGGGCGGAGGGGGAGTCTATGGAGGAAGTGTTAAATAATGTTGTTTAAAAAAGTAGTGATACACTTTTGAGACCTCATAACTTCTCCAGTTATTATTAAAAACTGTAGAATACCCATCTGTGAAATATATTGCATACCCGTGTCATATTAGATGTATGTGTCAAGTCTGAAAGATCTAATGTGTAAGCAAATGTTGGGGTACACTGTACTTACGTGATTAAACCACAAGTTTTGTAAGAAAATGTTGCAGTACACTGTACTTACGTGATTAAACCACAAGTTTTGTAAGAAAAAGGTTTACTTCAAATGACTTCAAATATCTTCATTGTTTTTTTTAAACTACTTCTTCTGAAAAGCAAAACTAATAAGATTATTTTGAAACCCCCAAAATGTTGCAGTACACTGTACTTACGTGTTTAAACCACAAGTTTTGTAAGAAAATGTTGGGGTACACTGTACTTACGTGATTAAACCAAAAGTTTTGTAGGAAAATGTTGCAGTACACTGTACTTACGCGTTTAAACCACAAGTTTTGTAAGAAAATATTGCAGTACACTGTACTTACGTGTTTAAACCACAAGTTTTGTAAGAAAATATTGCAGTACACTGTACTTACGTGTTTAAACCACAAGTTTTGTAAGAAAAAGGTTTACTTCAAATGACTTCAAATATCTTCATTGTTTTTTTTAAACTACTTCTTCTGAAAAGCAAAACTAATAAGATTATTTTGAAACCCCCAAAATCTTGCAGTACACTGTACTTACGCGTTTAAACCACAAGTTTTGTAAGAAAATATTGCAGTACACTGTACTTATATGATTATTTTGAACCCCCCAAGGGAAACCAAACAACTCAAGTCGGCTTTTTTCTATTTTAGGAAATAAAAACTGTTGATAAAGTATTCTTATATAATAATGAAGCCCATCAAATGGTCAAATTGATGCGAAGTTACTGAGGTAGTAGATTGTAACCTCTCTATACTCCAATAGCTTTGATTTTACACTAAAATATGATAAAACCTAATTTAATTTGCTACATAAGAGAAATTAAAATTTTTCATTATTCTCAAAAAAGGCGAAATAATAATATTATATTACATTTTAATCTAGCCAGCGCAGAATTTACTTTAATTTGTCGTGAAGTTGGTATAATCTCGCAAAGTCGTGCCATACAACCCATTTATCTTACTAAATACATGATATGTTATATACACTGTACATATGTACTGTACACTGTACAGTGTACAGTGTACACCCACGCTTGTAATCTGACTAATGAAGCTCTATCTAACAAAGTGGTGTAGCCTAGTTTACAGTGATATATGTAGTTCTGTCTTACACCCGCTATTTACACCGCCACTAAACAGACGGGAATTAATTTCCCTCCAATTGCCGCCAAGACGGCCCAGTGGCGGCAGATTTCGCTGTGGCGACACGGGATGGTTGCGCCGGGGTTTGATTCCAACCAGTTAATCCTGGTACCCATAGCAGAAAACAGCCAAACCCAACCGTTCTAGTGATCATTAACATATTAAAAAATATACTGGGTGCTGATTAAATAAATTAGTTTTTCCTAAAATCGTCGTCATTTTCCCGCAGTACAGGGGCTCCGCACCCTCACCTTGGGATATGCTGGACATTAGGTAAAAAATAATAAATATTTAAATAAGAATTATGAATTTAAAAATGAGGAAATATGCTAAATTTATTAAAATGATAATAATGACATCAAAAGAAAAACTAAAATGTAGAAAACAAAATAATCATTACCAAATAAATGTCATTTACGATAAAATTTTGCATAAATACCAAATTTTAGGTGTTTAGTACCTATTCAATTAAACAAAAAGTCATATCGGAGAAAATCTTTAAATTTTCAAGTCAGCCATGACAAAATAAATATATCTATTTAAATTAAAACAGGTTTATTTGACCGAATGATTAAGAAGAAATAAATTTCTTACAATACAGAAGAATGTTATCGTATTAAAGATGCAAAATTCTTAAATTAGAAATAAATAAAAGATACAAATTTTCTTTTATTTAGGTATTTTCTTTTTTCAATAATAATCTTCTAAATTGTTTACATATTGAAAAAAATGAAAAAATTTCAAATAATCATAACAAATAGTACAGTGCTAACCATTTTAGCACTGAAAGGTTATCTTTTTTGTCAACATTTTTGTATTATAAATGGTGCTAAGAATTAGGCAATATGTAATTGTTGCAACTAAAATATATTTGAAAATGTTGAGAATGGAAACAATTGAAAATAAAAAATTTGGCGGCATTATTAATTAAAGAAATAGTGAATAAGTCAAATTTTTTTATTCGAAATTTACACCGTTACAAAAATATGCATCAACTATTAAGACAAAGTCAATGTTAAAATGTTTAGCTTTAACAATTATATACATATATCTAGATATAAAAGTTTTAAAGCTACAAGTTGGTTGTTTTACAAGAGAAAGTTTATTTTAGTTCAAAATGAACTGTAGATAAACAAAAGTCTTTTCTTTTTTAATTGAATAATTTTTTTTCAGAATGTTTCCCCGACCGTTGCACTTGTCTGACCAGAATGTTGCAACAGCTGCTCTGCTGGCCCGCCTGACCGGTCGACCACCTCTACCCCTCCCACCTTTTCTGACAGGGAAACTACCAATGCCCCACCTTCCCCAGCTCCTGGGGCTACCCATGGGCCACCATCAACAACATTTTTCCCCACCAGGCTTTCTACAGGGGTTTCATAATAACAGAGACGACGGAGCAGAGTCCCCAATAGACGGTGAGTTTTTATTCAGACACCCTTTAATGAAAAGTTTGTTTTTTAATCTTTCTATTTATTTATTTGCAGTCGAATAATTTTTAATTTTTTACTTTCAATCTCCAACTGAGGGTCAGTTTTTTTCAATAAACCCTTTAAAAATATTTTATTGTTCTTCTTTTTATGTATCAGCAGTCGACTGATTGTTTAATTTACAATCCCCAATAATTATAAACAGTTAGTTTCTTTTTCAAAAAACCCTTTAATAAATTTCATTCTTCTACCTTTCTATTTATTTATTAACAGTCGACAATTGTCTTACTTTCAATCCCCAGCTGTGGGTCAGTTTTTTCAATAAACTCTTTAATAAAATTTCATTCTTCTACCTTTAATTTGTTTATTAGCAGTCGACTAATTGTGCAACTTACAATCCCCAATAATTATAAACAGTTAGTTTTTTTCAAGAAACCATTTTTAAAAATTTCATTCTTCTACCTTTCTATTTATATAGCAACAGACGACTAATTGTTTTACTTTCAATTACTATTGTTCATAAGAAATATTGGATATTGTTTGTATTGGAACCCCCCCTGCTGTGGTATCAACGGGAGGGTATAGGAAATATATTTTTCATTTTAGCGAAATACCACAAATTAATTTATAAATGAAGAAATGAAACCTTATAGGATGAGGGAGGGGGGGGTGGGGGAGAGAGAGAGAGAGAGAGAGAGAGAGAGAGAGAGAGAGAGAGAGAGAGAGAGAGAGAGAGAGAGAGAGAGAGAGAGAAACGCCATTTATTTGTCAAGCTTTATTCATAATTATAAGATAAATTATTTGAAGATCTTAATATGATTAAAAACGGAATATTCTTGGTTCAAAACTGCATTTTGAATTCAATATTTATAATCTGTCATAAATACGTTTAAAATGAATAAATGAGAAAGATTTGTTAACACAATTGGACCAGGAACATTTCCTGTATTTGCCTTCATTATTATTCAAGAGACAGCAGTTACAGAAAATCTGTCTTTACTACAACCTAAGGAGAGGATCAATTTATGTTGGATCCTTAGATATTTATTGCTCCCATGATCCCTAGATCTATAGTGATCCTACTGATCCAATAAGAATCCGCGAAGTGTGGCGGGGGGGATACGCTTCATAATCCCCATGTAGAGAGGGAGGGGAGGGGAATAAGATGGTAATATAGAGAGATGGTGGAGGGGGGTGGGGGTCTTTACCTTGGGGCATAGTAATCCCCCATGAAATAACAATCTATCTATCTGTCTATCTATCCATATATAGATATAGATAAGGAAATCTTCAAATCATATCATGTTTCATCTATCTATCTATCTATATCTATCTATCTATCTATCTATCTATCTATCTATCTGTCTATCTATCTATCTATCTATCTATCTATCTATCTATCTATCTATCTATCTATCTATCTATCTATCTATCTATCAATATATCTAGAAGATGACGAGGAAGCAAAACGAAGACGATCTCGGACAAATTTCTCCCAATGGCAGCTGGAAGAGCTAGAACGCGCTTTTCTCTCTTGTCACTATCCAGACGTTTTTATGCGCGAAGCACTCGCTATGCGCTTAGATCTGAAGGAATCTAGAGTAGCGGTAAGCTTTAAATAATTATTTTGTATTTATATGTTTTATTATTTCAAATTTGTATATTTATAAAAAGCTGTGAATTATTATTAAAAGACTGTGTTGGAAGTGTATATTAAAAGTGGTTTTGTCGGAACAATATAGGATCATCGTTCACAATCAAGTCCTGGTTGTGGGCGTGTAACCTGTCATTTCTACAAATTATACCAAATCATTGAATTCACAACCAGACAAAACACAATACTAGCGGGGGAAGAGAAACACGGGCAACTCGGAAAAGTAATAACAAAGTTTTTATTCGAAGAGTTATTAGTACTGGACTTTTTACTGAGAGTTAAATAACTCTTAATGTGAGGGGGGGGGGNAGTGAAAGATTTTTAGGTGGGGGGAAGGGGTGTTACTCTTTTTTATTTCTCTTTTATAATATGAATTTTTCAATAAACTACTTTGTGGCTTTTTTAATGATGCGTTTGAAAATAGCAGCATGGTTAGGTCTGACATTTCTAGCTCAAACAAATTTATAACTATTTATTGTTTTGTTTGTATAAAAACCAAATCATTAATTAAATAATTAATGACATAATTGCTTAATTATTCGCCATAATTGTTTTCCTCTGGGTTATTATCCACAAAAGAATATTATTATTCAATAATTATTAATAGTAACAAAACTATTTAATATTGTTTCAGCGAAAATAATTTCATTATTACAATTATTATTGTTAATATTATCATTATTTTCATTATTATTATTATTATTATTATTATATATTATTCCAGGTATGGTTTCAAAACCGGCGAGCCAAGTGGCGAAAGCTTGATAACACAAAGAAGGGACCAGGTCGACCGGCGCACAACGCGCACCCGCAAACCTGTTCCGGTGAACCTATTCCTCCAGAGGAGATTAGAAAGCGGGAGCAGCAGAGGAGAGAAAGAAAACTTGTCAGACAGGTAGATAGATAGATAGATAGACACTCATGTTGTGAACAATTTAGAGATCAGAAAACTCAGAGAGAAAGAAAAAAGATTAAAAAGAAAAATAGCATCAAATAATGGGGAGCATGGGGGGGCAGAAGGGGAAATATTTCGGGGAACATTTCTGTAAAGTTACTTTTATATGAAGGAGATGTATTTGAGGGGAATTCACAGATTGAGATTGAGAATTGATACAGGACGAGAATATTTGGTTTTTGACCAGTTCATCATTTCATTTCTTTGATCCAGGGAACATATTTGGTCCCTTGAGGACCTGGGGGGGGGGTGACATTCAATAGGGAGGGTACATGATATCAGCTTTGGTAAAAAAAATTGATTAATTCCAATTTTTTAAATTTGATTTCTTTTAGTTGGAGAAACAGCAGAAGAAGCTTGAAGCTAAGGGTATCCTTGTTGAATTATCTCAGCTTCGGCGGGAGTGGGAGGCGGCGAGGAATAACGGCCGCGGCGGAAACAACGAACCCATCGAGGAGCACGAGATTGACGTCGTCGGTGATGATTCAGATGATGAAGATCTTGGAGATATAGATCTTCCCTCACTCTCCTCCCTTCCTTCTCTCTCCTCCCTCCCCTCCCTCTCCTCCCTCCCCTCTATAGAAACAGATCTACGCTCTCTACCCTCTCCCACCTCCAATGGATTCAAACTTAGAAATAATTTTAGTATAGACAATCTCCTGGCGGTCAGATTTGGAACTTCAATGCACTCAACGATGCACACCAGTATACATTCAAACTACGTGAAACAGGAAGAGCAGGAAGAACAGGAAGAGCAGGAAGAACAGGAAGAACAGGATGAACATGAAGAGCATGATGAGCAGGAAACACAAACAATGATGAAACAGGAGAATCTGGAGTGAATGCTGTGAAAAAGCCAAATGAATAAATTCCAATGGAAAATCATGGACGATTGTTATATGCGTTTTCATCAAATACGTAAATTAATAGATATGTGCCCCTCAACCCCCCCCCCCCTCCTTCTGTTTTTAATAAGAAAAATACCATTTATTGCCCTTCTTCCTATCGCCAGTTAGTTTTATGTGATACAAAATAAATGCGTAAAGCCATTGTTTAACGGTTTGTTTACATATGATTGTCAGTGTACTGCAATGACATAAATTAATATTCTGACCACGTGCCCCCCCCGGGGGGGATCCCTCCCCCCTCTCAACATGGATTCAGTTGACCAGTAAACTCCCCAGGCTCCTTTCTGAATATTAAACAAAAATACATTCTAACATTTTAGAAATAGAAATAATTTATTTTCAAAATTTAGTGCATATAAAACGTTATTTTATTCCCCCCAAAATGTGAACATTTATTCTAACTTTCATTTATTATAGTTTTTATTTAATTATTTTAGCACAAGTTAAAAAAATAATTTAATTGAAATACTTTGGTATGAATCCGAGCAATAATCATCCCCGGCTCCAACCTCCAGCCCCTGCCCCCCCCCCCTCTACCCACTAAATTTCTGTTTCTGTGTAGATATAGTTCATTTTTATTTAACATCAGCCCGTATCCAGGTATTTGTGTTATTATTGTTATATATATAGTTAAGCGATTCCTCCAGTCAAATATATTAAATAATTATTACCTTTTTTAGAAATTGACAGAAAAGTGAAATACAGAGAAAAAGAAAAAAAACTGAAATGATTCCCATCTTGCATTGAATTAAAGGGACTGTAGGCTTAATATCAAGTTACCTGCCATATGTATAGAGTGTTCATTATAGTTTCAGTAGAAGTAAATATTTCCATTTACTGATGCGCTGATTAAAGGATTTTAAAATCTAATTGGATAATGAGATAGATGTTGCCGCTATTCTATTTCTATTTGTTCAGAATAGACAACAAACACATGACTGAACCCTGATTGGATAAGGCGCTAATGGACTCGGCATATAGGAGTGCGGTGTGTTCGATTCACCATTATATCCATTAAACCTTAGATTGATCAATGACGCCAGGCTTATCCTTTAAAACGTTAGTAATTGTTAAAAACTTTGTTTACAAGTTGATATTTAACAAATATTGATATTTACATCTAGAGGTCGCAGAACAAATAAATTTTTTATTTTCAAATTTTTAAAATAAAACATTAGCTGTGTTGAGATCCCAATGTACGCCTCCGCGATGAACAGTCAAATGTTTAAAGGGTAACGCTGTAAGTGGACATGGCCCTCTTTGCCCCAGAGGGTCACTTGAAATTACGCGAACAGTCCCTTACACGGGCAGCCGTAGTATATTTGAATTTCCGAGCCGGGTCAACCTTTCCAGTCCCAGTTTGTACTGTACCTATGGACAGGACTAGCCGGTGCAACAAGGTTGGCGTGGTTATATAACTTGAATTTACTTTTACTAAAGGGGCAGATTTGCCTGCTTACAAAAAGGAGTTTGTAATTTGTGCCAGATTTATTTCTAAACATGATCGAGTTTAAAAACCATTTTCATTATCGTTCTGAATTTTTTGTTTTATCCTTTTGCTTTTGTTAGTCAACATTTGTCATTCATGCCAACTTGCAGATATAGCAGGGAACAGCTATCGATCATGAATCAATCATATAAACTTCTTTGTAAAGTTTTTTTTTCTAGAATAATGCGCTTTGGGTAATAATTGTGTAAAAAAATGCAAAATTCAGGTTTTAGTTAACTTTTTAAACATGCCAAAGATTTTATTAGTTATAGTTAAAGACTTTAATAGGCTTAGATACTTTAATGGTTAAATTTAAAGACTTTAATAGTTTTAGTTATGTTAAAGATTTTAATATTCATAGTTATTAAGACTTTAATGGTTATAGTTATAATAAGGACTTTAAAGGGACCGTTCACTTATTTGGGTAAATAACCTAGTGTAGCTATTCATTGACATCATGCAGTTTTACTTTTCAAAGATAGCTATAGCCGATTTATCGCTTAGAATTCCAGCGCAAAGGTATGATACCTTTTCAAAGACACCATTCAAACGTTTTTTTTTCAAAAGCAACAGTTCAATAAAATCTAAAATTATCATATTTTAATGACATCATGAGTCAGCCATTATACAATAAAATATGTAAACTTTTAATTTTAGAATTAGCAAGAAATTATTGTTTTTTTGTTGATTCAAAGACGACCTTCTCTCTCCGTCAAACCGGTTCCTAGATTCCATCTCAGGGATTCCTGCCTCCTGGGGAAGTAGCGAAAACGTATCAATCCGTCAAATGTTTAAAATACAAAATAAGTTATATTTTGAAAATAAACAGTTTTTAAATAATTTAATAATTAAAGATATTTATAATTAACTATTATTAGGAATGATATATACTTTGGAGAAAAAAACTCAGCGGGAGCGGTTGAACCAGCGGTTGAGATCTAGCCTAGACTCTACGCAGTTCAGAATAAGAAATGCGCCTTTTTTTCTCAAATTTAAAATTTGTTCAATCAATAAATTCGTGCTTTTTTCATTCACATTTTTATTCACTTTTTAAAACTTTTTAG
>NW_019402088.1:0-4859 GCF_000591075.1 Eurytemora carolleeae
CTCTTTCCACATTTCCCATTCTTCCTTCCTTATCCCTTCTTTTAACTTCCCCCCCATGTATGTTTTTACAAATGTAAGTTGTAAGGTAGGAATATCATATTAAATTCTTTAAATTCCAGATGGGGTAAATTATACTTATATGTAAATTGAAGCAAATTGGAATACCCCCCCCCATCCCTTCACTACTCCAACTACCCCACTCCTATACCTCCAGTAAGAAACTTGTTCTTCTTCTCTTACCCTGTGCCAAATTTTGCAAAAACGACCCAAAAATGAACGTAGTCTGACAATGAGAGTTTTCAATTTTTTTTAGGGTAAAAATATTGGAAACCAAAAGCAAACTTTAACTTATGACAGTTTCGAAATCTTGAAAGTTTCTTAAAAGTTTTCAAAAATATGATTCACAACATTATACCTGGGCCCTGACCAGACTTACAAACATGCTGTGTTATGTAAAATTAAAATATTAAACCAGAAAAATCGTGAAGGATTTAAATATTTAATTCTAAATTATTTTTAAAACAAGAGAAATGATTTAAGGACAGGTGGCCTGCGAATGGCCTGAAACAAGTATAATTTAACCTATAAATATAGGCAGCGTATTGATGACTTATATTCCTTAATGGGGGAGTGCCTGAGAAATAACGATTTTGTAGATATACAATATATTTACACTTGGCTACTAGGGTACTTTAGCCCGATTGATCGGTTCAGTCGTTCTAGCGTTTATTACATACACACAGAAAAACCAAAACAGACCCACAAAAAAGTATTTTTTTAGATAACCTGCCTCTTTTGTGTGTGAAAACGTCTGTAATGATATGAAATCCTATTTTTTTTATACTATAATAATCTTCACAGATTTAAATCTGTTTAATTTTGTGTATTTTACTTATGTTTAACTTGTTAGTGTTGTTACATAAGTTAAAATAAAAATTAAGTTTATAATAGAAAATAAGAAGAGCAATCAAAACAAGAACAACAAGAACAACAAGAACAACAAGAACAACAAGAACAACAAGAACAACAAGAACAACAAGAACAACAAGAACAACAAGAACAACAAGAACAACAAGAACAACAAGAACAACAAGAACAACAAGAACAACAAGAACAACAAGAACAACAAGAACAACAAGAACAACAAGAACAACAAGAACAACAAGAACAACAAGAACAACAAGAACAACAAGAACAACAAGAACAACAAGAACAACAAGAACAACAAGAACAACAAGAACAACAAGAACAACAAGAACAACAAGAACAACAAGAACAACAAGAACAACAAGAACAACAAGAACAACAAGAACAACAAGAACAACAAGAACAACAAGAACAACAAGAACAACAAGAACAACAAGAACAACAAGAACAACAAGAACAACAAGAACAACAAGAACAACAAGAACAACAAGAACAACAAGAACAACAAGAACAACAAGAACAACAAGAACAACAAGAACAACAAGAACAACAAGAACAACAAGAACAACAAGAACAACAAGAACAACAAGAACAACAAGAACAACAAGAACAACAAGAACAACAAGAACAACAAGAACAACAAGAACAACAAGAACAACAAGAACAACAAGAACAACAAGAACAACAAGAACAACAAGAACAACAAGAACAACAAGAACAACAAGAACAACAAGAACAACAAGAACAACAAGAACAACAAGAACAACAAGAACAACAAGAACAACAAGAACAACAAGAACAACAAGAACAACAAGAACAACAAGAACAACAAGAACAACAAGAACAACAAGAACAACAAGAACAACAAGAACAACAAGAACAACAAGAACAACAAGAACAACAAGAACAACAAGAACAACAAGAACAACAAGAACAACAAGAACAACAAGAACAACAAGAACAACAAGAACAACAAGAACAACAAGAACAACAAGAACAACAAGAACAACAAGAACAACAAGAACAACAAGAACAACAAGAACAACAAGAACAACAAGAACAACAAGAACAACAAGAACAACAAGAACAACAAGAACAACAAGAACNTCCTCATCCATCAATAAAAAGTATTTTTAAGGTATTCTGTGGACTTTGTCCCCTCTATTTAGGATTCACAACAGTACCCTTTTAACGATTATCTTAAAATGGTTTAAATTCTTTTAATTCCTTCATTTTCTCCGCGAATCAGCTTATCAGTGAACCGCCATTGAAATTAAATAGAAAAAAGAGACAACCCGATAATTTTTGATTAAACAAAGGTTTACAGGATTCCCATGAGGTTATAATGCAAGGAAAGTTATTGCAGGGGTGTACGCATCATTTGCACGGCAGTGTACTGTCTCTGGGCGGTAATGTAAACAAAAGACAGATGTCACAGCCTGACATGGGATCCATATTTCACATAGAAAATCAATGAAATATTCTGGTCATAGGAAATTATTATGTGAATTATCAAAATTTTCAAAATTCAATGCTTTTATTCTCCTCGGATACTAAACGAAAACTGATGCATCTATTATTGTTTACAAATTCAGCCCAGAGAGAACTGGTTTCAATATGTACGCAGAGTATACGCAACTGCAATTAACTTTCCTTGCATTTTAACCTTGAGGATATATGAAAGTATATCTGACGTTTACTTTTTCAATGAATACTTGAAAATTAAGTCCCCTATCCTAAATAATTTAAGGTATTTTTATTGCAAAATACTAATATTTCAGGGGAAAACATCGCAGTTTTATCAGTTTCAGATTTTTTCCACAAAAAAAGCCGCAAATGATAATGAAAGTTTCTAAATATTTCAAATAAAAATCATAAAAATACATTATTTCATGCACTGAAAGTCAAGAGAATTTCTTTCTATCTATTTTCTACAGCAATTAAACTGCCCCCTATTAAAGCGGTCCTTCTCACATTTCCCGCCATTTTTAATCTATCTATCTATCTATCTATCTATCTATCTTTCTTTTATTGTTTGTGACTCGACCTCCCCCTTAATCGTTGCTTAGTATCTTAATTTTGCAAATGGTTCAATTTGTTGTATAGTTTCTAAATTACGATCTCCATAGATTAGTTTACTACGGGGGGGGGGGAGGGTAGGGGAACCAGGGCACCCTTAGGAACCAGGGAAACCAAGGGAACCAGGGTAACCTGGGAAACCAGGGGAACCAGGGGAACCAGAGGAATCAGGGGAACCAGGGGAACCAAGGGAACCAGCGGAACCAGGGAAACCAGGGGAGCCAGGGGAGCCAGGGGAACCAAGGGAACCAGGGGAACCAGACGAACCAGGGGAATCAGGAGAACCAGGGGAACCAGACGAACCAGACGAATCCACCAAATAGAATTGCAACTTTCAATTATTTTCAAGTTGTGGTTTTCTTCTTTAACTTTTTTTTCAGTAATGTTTTCTGTATTCAGGGGAACCAGGGGAACCAGGGGGGGTTTTCGTCGGGATTAATGAAATCGGGTTTTAGATTTGCGTTTGTAAATAATAATATATATTGTTTCTTTGAAGGCTATTTACAGATACAGATACAGATACAGATACAGATACAGATACAGATACAGATACAGATGCAGATACAGATACAGATACAGATACAGATACAGATACAGATACAGATACAGATACAGATACAGATACAGATACAGATACAGATACAGATACAGATACAGATACAGATACAGACAGGTAGTGGATAAACACAGTGTGGGGTATAACCAGATAAAATGTATAATAACATAGATCTGTATTATCTCCCTGTCCTAGATATATTATTAAGTAAAAAGACTAAAACATGAAACCCTGGAACAAATATATATACTTTACTTCTAAACATACCCTACAGTTACACAATATAAAGGGGGACAAAAAATGACAGTTACATTCGACTTTGATGCATGGTTTAGTGCAGGGGGGGGGATATTTTGTCCTTACAGGCCGTATGCCTTACATTAAAGTATTAATGATAAATTGAAATCTTACATGTTTTCAATCATAACTCATTTTTTAAAAGAATTATTTAGACAAGTTTAAAATATCTAAAATGTAATTTAATAAATTTTCATTTCTCATTCTTGGGCTTATTACTAGAAGAGCTACGAGGTCAGAACTCATCTTTTAAAAAGGTTTTTTTTAAGTTTTGAATTTCTAAGATTTTCATTTCTCATTTTTGGACGTTAAATCAAAACTAGAAGAACTAGGAGGTCATAAAGCCAGTCTTTGCAGTAATTCTGCTTATAGGAGTTGTGTTTTTGTCCGAAACTCAAGTAGTCTAAGTCCTTTATTTTTGCAACCTGATCCTGTAAACATTTAATATTTCAAGTTTAGACTATTTGGTCTAATTCATAATTTGAAATATCTAGAGACTACGAAATTGGATTGCAAAGATATAGGGATTAAAATATTAGAGTTTGAGGCAAATGCTCAACTCCTTTGACCTTTGCTTTATGTCTTAATTGGAGTGAGAAACCGTCGCCTATAAAATGTTTGTCAATGTTTTTCTGTAATATATATGTTTCATACATTACCTAAAATAGTAAAATATCGTCATATCTCTCCGACAAAGCTATATAGACTTAGATATTTATGTATAAAGAAGTTATAAAATGAAGAACCAACATTTTCAATATTGTTTCTTTTTCCAACCGAAAATGTTATAAAAAAATAAATAATAAAATGAAGAACATTTAGATGTATTTAATAAATAATATTCTTTATGATAAACACATGTGTATTGTGTGGAGAAACTATATTATCCGATTTTTATAAAAAAAAAACAGGGATATCATTTTTCTGTTTCAGTTGTAATTGACAGCTGAAGACATATTGACATAATAGAAGAAGAGAAAGGGATGGTATGGGGGGCGGC
>NW_019402088.1:5292-6590 GCF_000591075.1 Eurytemora carolleeae
AGTATTTAGTATCATTAGATTCTGAGGAGATATATAAATATCTGAGGTTTATAATTATGAGAATCAGTTCAACCTATGAAGATATATACTTGAAGAGTATTTAGTATCATTAGATTTTGAGGAGATATATAAATATCTGAGGTTTATAATTATGAGAATCAGTTCAACCTATGAAGATATATACTTGAAGAGTATTTGGTATCATTAGATTCTGAGGAGATATATAAATATCTGTGGTTTATAATTATGAGAATCAGTTCAACCTATGAAGATATATACTTGAAGAGTATTTAGTATCATTAGATTATGAGGAGATATATAAATATCTGAGGTTTATAATTATGAGAATCAGTTCAACCTATGAAGATATATACTTGGAGAGTATTTAGTATCATTAGATTATGCTATTTCTACATATATTACAAATATATATCATTCTTTTTATTATAAAAAGATATACGTATATAATAATGGTAAGTTTAGATAAGTTTAAAAGATCGTTTGAATTTATACTTTTTCAAAAATATGTAAAATTATGCATATTCATGCATATCATACATATCAATCATTCCAGCTGTTAATTCAATACCTTATTCTTAAGCCATAAGTTGTTCTTTCTTGTGTTTTTCGGGACAACATATTTTAATTGTTTCTTTACTCAGATCAGTCATATTTACATAAAAATCATTTGCAATAAAAATAAATTTCTGTCGAGAAGGGATTTATAGGTTTTTTTTTCTTTTCAACAACTGTTCAATAGTCTTATACAAAAAAACATCTACAAGCTAACATAGGTAGGCCAATGTCCGAATTTAATAAAGGAATTGAGTTTTTGCCACAAATCCCAATTTTGTAATACCTAAATCTCAACAACCAGATGATGCAAACCTTTTATATTTCAAACTTTGATCCACTAAAATTCATAGTTTGAAATACCTACGGTCTACGACATTTGGTTTTAAAGAAATTGGGATTTAAAAATCCGAGTTTGTGGGAAAGACTCAATTCCTTTGAGCCGCGGCTTAGATCTGCCAAAAACCTGTTTCAATCGACTTGTTTCTTAAAAAATTTAATACAATTTTAAGTGGAACTAACCATATTTGAGCAACGGCTTAAATTTAAGCCGCGGCTCAAATTCTTTAAAGTCGGCATCTGGATTCACCCTTTTCAGTTCTAACGATATAAAAACTATCAAAACAAAAAGTTTTTTAACATTATAAAAAGAAACAAAAAAGAATGAGAAGGGTTGAAAGATTGGAAATTGAGGCGGGATGTAGTGGATTAAAATGGGGGGGGGG
>NW_019402088.1:6796-10149 GCF_000591075.1 Eurytemora carolleeae
GGGGAGTGTTTAATTTCTCTATTAGTTCAAATCCTTCAACTAAGGTGCCTCAAAAAGAAAGTAAAAGGTAATTCTAAAGTTTTAAGATCTTATGAATTCTTTAAAAACTAATTTTCCTGAAAATTATTGAAAGATCATATATTACACAGAAAAATTGTGTGCAATGTTAAAATACAGAAGTTTTTAATTTATGTTATGTGGAACTGTTTATAAGTCGTGGACCCAGTTTTTATTTTATGTTATGTTGAACTGCTTAGTCGTGGACCTAGTTTTTATTTTATGTTATGTGGAACTGCTTAGTCGTGGACCTAGTTTTTATTTTATGTTATGTTGAACTGCTTAGTCGTGGACCTAGTTTTTATTTTATGCTATGTGGAACTGCTTAGTCGTGGACCTAGTTTTTATTTAATGTTATGTGGAACTGCTTAGTCGTGGAACTAGTTTTTATTTTATGTTATGTGGAACTGCTTAGTCGTGAACCTAGTTTTTATGACAAAAAATTAAGAAAAGTAGATTTGTTTGGGTTTAAGCATATATAAAAAATTTTAAGCAAGAAATGGACTTTTGTGTATCATTACATTTTTCTATATTTTATGTTTATATTTATATCTATAAATTGCCGCTTGAAAAATGTGTAAGAATATAATAGGAGGGTAATATATATCGGTCGGTTCGGTACACATTTAACTAAAATTATAGTAGCTGTCAACATTGATATAAAATATACATTTACATAAATTTTATATATATTTGTCCTTGAAAAAAGCACTGTAGAAGGGGGGGGGGGGCCAAGCATTAAAATGGTTTTAGTCAAAATTGCAACGTTATATAATTTACTTATTTTTTTAATAAAAAATAAAATTTACTTGGCCCATTTTAACTTTGCAATTTAATATTTATAAACTATTTTACTTCCGAAACATCTCCTAAACTGCAATTAATGTTGGAAAATTAAAAGCAAAAATTGTATAACGACATATTAATGCGAAAAAAATGAAGATTTACAGTAAAAAAATAATTATAACACCAAAAAACAAAAAAAATTTCATGCAGATTCTTCCTATTATGGAAGTTCAATAAAATTAAAAAATCTACGTTGACTTAATTTTCATTAAATGAAAAGTATAAAGCTGCAGGTTTACATATGCCTATAAAACTGACGTCCAATTATTTGTGTGCAACAATTAACATTATAAAATCTGCACAAAACATTGACAAAAGTTACAGAATATGAAACATTATTTTTCCTCTATAGTCATGGGTCTAAAACTATTAAGTAACGCGGATTCTATCTAAGATTTCAAACAGATAATGACAGAGAAGCGAATAGTTGGATAGATAGATATTAGATATATAGCCCACCCCACACTTCATTCACCTCACCCCTGGGTTATATAGAGCCAGTTGGTCAGCAACCCCGCGCACCCCCTCACCCCTCCCATACCCACCCCTTCACCTACCTTTACAGAACGAGAAACCAGCCTCCCCCCCTCCTTCCTTCACATTCCCCTGAGAAACCAGCCTCCCCCCCTCCTTCCTTCATCCCCTCACATCCATCCATCTTCGACTAGAAAACATCCGAACCGCCTTAGCGCGCCAATTCCCGGTCAAAACAATTCTCCGCGGTCTCTTAGTCCCGACCCGGTACGGTGACAGCTTTACTACGTCCTTGCTTGTGTGGTAGAAGATCTAGCGGTCTTTAAACCGGTTTTGTAGCCGGCCGGCCCACTTCAAGCTGTGGCGCGGACCGATCAGTTGGCGGGGCCAGCTGAGTGAAGCATTTCTTCCTTAGTTGGGCATCGACCTTTCAGAGGGTGGTAGTGCTGGTCATTTTCGTGATTTTTTGTTCTAGTTTTTCCAGTCAATGTTTGCAGGCCAAACAACATCGTAATTAAGCTGTAGAACGTATTTAAGAATGTGATTATACGCTATGGCGGTGTTATCTGAAGAAAATGCGCGATCAAGTCGCTGTGATTTAGATTTTTTGTGATAAAAGTTATTCGGCCATATCTCCCTTTCAACGCAATAACAGGTACCATTTTCAAACGCTACGAAAAAAACTAAAAATGAATGAAAATTTCTGTTCATATTTATAATTTCTTGTGACTTAGGAAAACTTTTTACCGTGAAACCATATTTTTTCTTTGTTCTTTATCATATAAATAATTGATGTTATAGTTGTACCGAAAAAGCTAGTTATCTTTTTTCTTAATTAATTTATTTTATTCCTTATTTAAAAGTTGTTCTAAAATCTGTGCATAAATTCACATAACACATTTTGAATTCAACATTTTTAATGTCTAAAAATAGGTTTAGCTCAGTAAAAGAAAATTAAAGGGTTCCGTTCTGGGCGCAATTAACCCTTCAACAATGAAGGGGGGGGGGGGGCACCGTTACCCCACCACCCTCCCCAACATTTTCCAGTCCAGTTGGGCGTATCTGTAAACCTTTCATTCGAAATGTAAATTAGTGTTTTTTTTGCAGTTGGGTATAAACCCCCCCCACCCTTTTTACTAATACGCAAAAATAGAAGGAAGTTATAAAATATGCTTTCAAGAACTAAACAATTGTTCCAGGCAAGGTTTAGAGTAAAATTGTTAAATTTACATAATATTTTCATTCCAATCCCCCTCCCACCCTGTACATGACTCCTACGGGACACTGCCCCTCCCCTCACATTGTAGAAAATAATATAGGTCTGTTAAAATCTAATTACTGGAAGACTAATCAGAAAAGTAAAATGAAAGAAAGAAAATATATAAAAGAAAAAATGAATTGTAAGTAGCGGAAGGATGAATGGAAGATAGGAAAAGGAGTGACTTGCAATGGTATAAAAAGGAGAGGGGAGCTATACTATAGTCATCTACCTATTCTACAGATCTACAGATCCTATCCGGCTATACTATAGTTATCTACCTAGTCTACAGATCCTATCCGACTATACTATAGTCATCTACCTAGTCTACAGATCTTTGATCCTATCCGACTATACTATAGTTATCTACCTCGTCTACAGATCTTTGATCCTATCCAGCTATACTATAAGTTATCTACCTAGTCTACAGATCTTTGATCCTATCCGGCTATACTAGCCTAACAACAAGGGCCGAGCACTGCGGCCATTAGTACGTACGCAAAAACTTGTATTCGACGATAATTTATGAGAAAATTATGATATTTTGAGTATGTTATCAGTCTTTTTCCCTTTAAAATTCCATTAGATTAATTGTTTCAATTTTGTAGCCTTTTAAGAAATATGTTCCGGCGTATGTATTGTGGCTCCCCCTGTAAGAAATATGTTCCGGCGTATGTATTGTGGCTCCCACTGTAAGAAATATGTTCCGGCGTATGTA
>NW_019402088.1:10542-12959 GCF_000591075.1 Eurytemora carolleeae
ATTTGGGATCAAGGGGGAAGTTTGGTATATATATGGGAGGGGGGGGTCAGTTTGGGGATGAGATACAGAAAAGGATTAGATTTTGTTAAGAATGGGTTAGATAAAGAACAAAACTAGATAGCTAGTCAGCTAGACAGCAAGACAACTATACAGCTTGACAGCTAAACAACTAGACAGCTAGACAGCCAGACAACTAGACAGATAGACGACTAGACAACTAGACAGCTAGATATCTAGAAAACTAGACAGCTAAATAGCTAGACAACTAGACAGCTAAACAGGCAGAAAACTTTACAGCTAGACAGTTAGACAACTAGACAACTAGACAGACATACAACTAGACAGCTAGATATCTAGAAATCTAGAGAGCTAGACAGCTGGACACCTAGATAACTAGATAGCTATTCAGCTAGACACCTAGATATCTAGATAGCTAGACAGCTGGACACCTAGATAGCTAGATAGCTATTTAGCTAGACAGCTGGACAGCCAGACAACTAAAAAGCTAGAAAAAAGAGACACTTAGAAAGATAGACAGCCAGACAACAAGTCAACTAGACAGCGAGAAATGTAGACAGGTATACGGTAAGACAAATAGACAGATAGACATATAGACATATTGACAGATAGACAGATAGACAGATAGACAACTATACAGCTAGAGAACTAGGACAGCTAGACAGCTGAATAATGAAATATTAGATTACTAAAGTTTAAAGAATTAGTCTAATCTTCACTAATACTGGTTTAATTGAGACAGTTTACACTGAAGGAGAGATAGACACAAAGATAAAAAATAAATAGACAAATTGAAAGACACACATATATTTATATCAATGTAAACTCCGGTATATTTAGGTAGCGGACTGACCTGTAAGAGCAGGAAGAGCAAGTTGTACAATATGAGACGAAACGAGACATTACACACTAGCTAGTGCTTCTAGTGATATAAATATCACAATGAATTAGACGGAAGGAGACGGTTTAATTTACAAGACATTGTGAACTCTTAGCTCCTCTTCTCCATAGTTTTCATTAATTTTAACAAATTTAGTCTCAATAAATCAAATTATATTCAAAACATTTTGACGATATATATATATATATATAAATATTTATATAAATATAAAGGCTTTTAGGGCGTTTCGCGCCCATCTTCTTTTTCAGCTTTTAATTGTGGCTTTACTTTGATCATTTTCTTTTTGTACAGTATAAAACAAAAACAAACAAAAAGTTTGCGGATTTCATAATATTTTTTGTGCATTCATAAAATTTTACAAAAATAAAAAACTTTTAAACACAAATTTTTGAAATTTAGATCATTCATAAACCTTCCGTGGGGTCACGTGAGGTCCCACACAAATTTTGGACCCGATCGGTTCAGCCGTTTTGACGTGTATTGGATACAAACAAACAAACACCCAGACAAGCTGTGTATATATAGATAGGATAGGATAGGATAGGATAGGATAGGATAGGATAGGATAGGATAGGATAGGATAGGATAGGATAGGATAGGATAGGATAGGATAGGATAGGATAGGATAGGATAGGATAGGATAGGATAGGATAGGATAGGATAGGATAGGATAGGATAGGATAGGATAGGATAGGATAGGATAGGATAGGATAGGATAGGATAGGATAGGATAGGATAGGATAGGATAGGATAGGATAGGATAGGATAGGATAGGATAGGATAGGATAGGATAGGATAGGATAGGATAGGATAGGATAGGATAGGATAGGATAGGATAGGATAGGATAGGATAGGATAGGATAGGATAGGATAGGATAGGATAGGATAGGATAGGATAGGATAGGATAGGATAGGATAGGATAGGATAGGATAGGATAGGATAGGNGAACAGCAAGAACAACAAGAACAACAAGAACAACAAGTACAACAAGAGCAGCAAGAACAACAAGAACAACTAGAACAAGAAGAACAACAAGAAGAAAAATTATAACAAAAATAAAGAAGCACGTTTCCCTAATCATTGGTTACACCCCTGTGCAAGTCACCCAAAAACAATTATCCGGTCTTTTCAAACTTCTTAAAAGAAAAAAACAGGATAAAGGCGTGGCAACATGGGTGGGGAGGTGGGGGGGAGGTGAAGCTACTGTTTTTATTTCTCTGGTCTAGGGGTGGGGCTTTGTATGCACCAGGGGGAGGATGTGAGGGGGGGTCAGTTCATGATCAGAGGAAGTATAAAATAAATCTCAAATAGAGAAAGTTGTTAAAATTTTAAGAGAATCCGTTTTTTAAATAAGATTTTTGAAGAATTAAACCAGGTTTAAAATAAATATTTCTTGTTTATTATCATTCTTCTTAATTTTGTTTTAACCGTCTCCAAAGCCCAAACTTTTGCAAGCAGTTCAAGCTAAAAACAGGGGCATTTTTTGCCATACAAACA
>NW_019402089.1:0-37868 GCF_000591075.1 Eurytemora carolleeae
GTTGGCTAACACCGCCCGTGGTCAAAACTGGGTCTCCAGGCATCGCAACGCTGAAAAGAAAAATATCACTGTCGAACTAGGTTTCGCTTACTGTGAGAGCCTGTGGAAAATACAGGGAGGCAGGATCACTTTTCAGCCGAAAAATGCTAGTGACACAAATTAGCTTTTAACTTTATCACAACACTGTGGTTTGCTTTGCAGAAAACTTTAGAAAACGTATTCAAAAAGTCCGGGGTCACCAATTTGGCGTGCTACAACTTTAAAGGAAAAGAGTTACTCAACGATTAACTTTATTTAAAAACTTAACTTATATAGTAAAATAATTGAATCTTTAACACATGATTTTATATCAGCTGATCTGGAAACTCCTCCTTGGATTTCTCTAGAATTATTCAGGAAGACGATATTCATATCCGCCACAGTAATTACTTTGTCGAAATTATGTGAAATTTCGCGAAATAGAAGTCTTGCTAATTACGCGTAATTATCACAAAATTTCGCAAAATGATCGCAGGAACCGAACAAGTCTTCGGTCCCTGGAGATCAACATAGGATATTGACAGTCCATAAATGGACTATCCGAGAGAAAAAGCAAGGATCATCAGGACCCCGAACAGCTGTCTACAATAAAAAGAATATTAAGTTAAAAACATTTTTTTGTCTTCGCCTTTAGAAATAAATTAATTAAAAAACAAAAGAACCCGGAAAAAAAACAATATCTTTATTTTACAAACAAGAATATAGTGATTATACGTGAAAAAAACTTGACATTGTTAGTTTCTTGATATGAGAAATAATTTGCAGTTTCCTGTGGACTTACCAAAATAGGTTCACGACACCCAGCCCTTGAACTGAGCGTTTTATTATTTTTTTTATCATTTATGAGAAAGAACTTTTGTTCCCGAGGAAAGACTCCCAGTCCTACTGACAATTGACTGCATTTTCCTACAGGGTGAGCAACAAAGGATGGGACTTTAAAGGGAGTGTTCGCGAAAAATGAAAGGGAGTATAGGCTTGCAGAAAAAATAATCGCTTTGATCCCTTCTAATCCCTTCAGTATATAAAGTAAGATTAGTAGCGATCAAAAGCAATTATTTTCTCCACCCCTTGCATTTTTCGCGAACACTCCCTTTAATGACGACCTAGAATTTTAAATAAACTGATAATTAGAGGTTGATCATTTGCAATTACCATAATCTTGTAATCTGATATCTATAGTGAGTATATAAACCTAAATAGGTTAATATCGAAAGGGAATTTGTGTTTACCATCTGTCCCTTGAGGAGTAAATTTGTTGGCTATTTTATACATTAGTATTACTATTTTCTCCTTTAGACCAAGGAACGCCCAACTCAGATAAATGCATATTTTGTACTGTACACTGTGGGAGGAATGTAAACAAACCCAGTGCCCCCACAGAAGTTGAAAGGAAAGGACTACAGCTCTGATGTGATATTGCAGTCAAACAAAAACACAATTATATCAAGTTAGAGTAAATACTTCTGATTTTTGGCTTTCTGGTTAATATGAGTAATACAATAGCTATATATTTTTTATTCCACCCCTTGGGCCCTTTTTACCTCAAAAATGATGAGTTGCCCCTGAATTCTTTGTTTTGATCTCCTCCCACTGCAGTACACAGATTTGACGCATGAGATACAGGGAACAGGAATACAGGGAAAGGAAATGGCGCTGGTCCGGCAAGAGAAAGCCAGTCGCACTGCTTTGCAGACCAGTACAGTAAACTTACAAACACTCTTCTGGTACAGACACACAACATGACTAAAGTCAAGGAAATTGTAGAACAATGTCGTCGATTATAATTAAACTTGAATAACGAGTAGTTTATTGTAAACTTTAATCAAATTATATTCTTTGCATGAAAATTTGGCTTTACAGTGTTGACTTAAATATGTAAATAATATATTACATGTATATTAAACTTATTTCTAAGTAAACAATAAACAAATGTACTCTCCTAGGCTGTACAAATACCGAGATTCTTACGTACTGTATAAACCTACAGTACACACCTTCGGTACTTTAAACTGACACACACTCTTTTGGTACAGACACACACATATGACGTCTCCGCCCCCTGCAGTCTGCACTGATGAGATATGGCGGTTTCTGGTCTATATATTTCTTGCTTTAGACATTCTTGGAAAATCATTTTTCACAGAATTATTGTGTTACATTATTACTCAAGAACATGTATCGATCGCAAATAAAATCTTGATGCAAATTGCAAAGGTGCAATTATTTATTTAGTGTATTAGGGGGGGAATTGGTTTAAAAGGTGGAAGTTTGTAAGTGTTTGGTCATATAGATTGACCTAGGCACCTCCACCTCTGTTGCAACTAGGATTCAAGTTTTTTCTTTCTATTTTTTACGTTCTCGGGGTTTAGGATTTAAAGGCACCGTTTTTCCTTCATTCCTGAAGCAAGAAATGCCCAAGCCAATTGTGTATGAAAGCCACAAATAAAATAATCAGTTTTTAAAAACAAAAACATACTTCATACTTGATTAGGCCAAGCTCTTAAGGGTACCCTCCACGAATAAAATTCTACGGATGTAATGTTGCAATAATGTAATATGTATGGGTTTATGTATGTTTAGGTGTATGTATGTATGTATGTATGTATGTATGTATGTATGTATAAAGTAGATTGTAGAGAGCCAGCCTGTAAACTGTAAAGGGTATATGTGCACATTATTGCACTCTATGAAGAAGTATACTCTCGATATCTAATAAAATCAAAGCTGACTTGTTAAATATTTACGAGCGATAATGCACTCTTCACGCATTGATTTGTACAGGGTGTCCCAGGATAATGATAATAATCCAGGAGTCGATCGGTGCATTTTTTATTATTATTAAATATTTTTATATTATATGCTGGAAATCTTAAAAATGCGGATAAACCCCCAGGTTTTCTCTTTGGCATCTTAGCTTAGTACAAATCCACGACTCATTCTGTTCAATTAGTTTTTTTAAATATGACTTATGCATTTTTTAAATGCTACTTCCGGCCGTATTTTTGGGACTTGATACACATTATTCTGATATATATAGGATCAGTCGTGTTAAGATCCTTGTTCATTGGGGATATAAAATGCAGATAGATAGATAGATGTAGATAGATAGATATATAGATAGATATAGAAATAGATAGATAGATAAATGGAGAAATAGATAAATAGTTTGATATATAAATAAATACATTAACAGGAGATGAATAAATAAATTTAGATTGTAGTATAGATTGATAGATGGTTAAATAAATAGATGAATGGAAAACTAAATAAATGGATATATTTATTTAGGTGGAAGGATGGATGGATAGATTACATGGATAGATTTGTATTAAACTTTCATACAATCAAATATTAGGACCAAATAAATTTTTTTATCGTTTTTAAAAGTTCAAAAGTGAATATCAAAATTATTTCATTTCATTAAAAAATCAAATATGAATTTTTGATAGACAATGATTTAAATAATACTTCTTAACGTTCTTTATGCGGTCATTACAGGTGTCACATAAAATAACTTTATAAACAAACATGACTCACCACGTAAGGGACTGTATGCGTAATTTCAAGCGACCCTCCATGCAAAGATGGCAATGTCAGATTCACAATGGTACTCTTTAAAGTTTTGTCTGATCAAATATGAATTAGTCATCAATGTTTATTAATTTCGAAAACTGATTATTTTCGGTTGTGGTTTCTCTACTCAAAAGACATGCGCATTTCTACTTTCTACAGGAAAGAATTGTCAAAATCAAACACTTTTATATTTAAACCTAGAAAAACGACAATATCATTCACATTGTTGTTAATTGGGCATTACCATCTTCGCATGGAGGTCCCTTCGAAAATGAAAATAAAAATGTTTAAGTATAAATGCATAAATCTTTTATTTTTTATTTTTTTGACAGTATTCAGATTGAAATATTCTATACTATGGATGAAAAAGATAACAAAACTATTCTGAATGAAGCCATCCTAGATCTCATCTTTGCTAGATATTAGATATGACATAAACTGCCTTGTGTTATCTTCTAATTGGTCTGAAATGAGCTCATTAACCCAATGTTGTATCCTCAGATCATCAGATGTCTCCACAAAGACGAACTAACTATTGTTGAGTTTGGTACTTCCAGAGTTGGAAACTTTTGTGTGCAGTATACATAGTTAATCTGGAACGTTTGATCTCTATATCAAATGTAGACTCTTTTAAATTTGAGGATAAATGCTTGATTGACACTTGATGAGTGTTGATGCATATCTGTTTGACTTGATGATACAGAGGTGTGATACTAGATGAATGATGATGCATTATGCATCAGGTTGCAAAGTTTGAGACGAGTAATCAGTTCTTTGCATTAAAAAAACTGCGATCAAGACATTAAACTTTAGCATGCAAAATTTAAACTGTGTTGTGCAAATTATACATATGAGTGCTTTACTGTACAGAGGTGTGCAATTAAATATATGCGCAAAATAAGCCATCAGAGACACCTATAAATCATCGAGATTCACTAGATTATTCAGCGCGCGCACCCACTGTTACGCGCATAGTCAACTTCTCTTGTTTAATAACAAATGAGCACATTATTATAATCTCAAACCATTAAAACTATGCACAAACATATTATGAAAACGCACACGTAAGGACAACCCCATAATACAAATATTAACCTAACACAGAGTGCCCACCCACGCGCCTCGTTTATCCCTTCACGGAGCAATGTGCGCAATCCATGAAGACGATGCTAATTGCAATCTGCGCGCGCTTGGTTGGATCTACATAATTACTGAATATAATCATTCTGACGATTGGTGCAAAGCGGCGTAGTTAGGTTACACCCTGTACTGTATGTAAAGTATTTAAAACTACATATTTTAACTTGAATTACATACATACATACAGAGTTTCAGGAAACATGTTCAATGCAGGGTTAAAACGTTATTTCAGGAGGGCTGTTACAGTGATAACCAGAAAACAATGGAATAGGAAGGTACAACAATAAAACAATAGTAAAGTGTTATTAGCATTAGCCTGAAAAGGTTTTAGCTTGAAATGTGTTGAATTCTGACTTTTTTCTTGATTGTTTCTTGAGCAGAATTCTGCATTTCACTTTTGTAGGAAAAAGACAATCGAAAATGATAAATTTACATTTATTCAATTGATCATATTTTAAGTTTTTAATCAAAAAGATTGAAAGAAAATGTCTTTGTTTTTTTTCAATTCGGATATTGTACAGATCATCCAGATAAATACAGGGTGTCCAATAAAAAATGACAAAGAATACTTGAAGCATTGTCTTTGATCTTGGAAAGAATAATCTTCAGATCTTTTCTTAATTGTCAAGTTTCTTTGGATACTCTTCATATATAAATATATGTTAATAAATACATATAAACAATATGAATCAGAAAACTGTCAATAAAAAAACGAGATTAAAGGGAGTGTTCGCGAAAAATGGAAAGGGTATATTGGCTTACCTCGAAAAATATTCTATGGTAATCGCTTCTAATCTTACTTCTATCTGTTGCGCTTGCGTCTATATGAAGAATTGATAAAAACGACTCATACCGAAGAACATGGCGTCCATACAAATTCAAAAAGTTGCAATATTCGACTCAGATTAAAAAACATTTATTCAGATATTACAACCTATAATCAACGATTTTTTTTCGACGCATTCGTATAAAGTTGATATTTCATAATATTCTCGATTTTTTAAATTAATATTTCGCTTACAACTTGTTTTCACGGCTGGCGCTGGATTTTCGAACATTCTTTGAAAATATGAAAATGTCGTCTTCATTTTCAAAAATCCTCGAAGCAGGGCAGGAATGAATGCATACAAAAGTAACTCTCGTATCAGGAAAAATAGAAGTAAGATTAGTAGAAATCACGTGCGATTTAGTGAGCAAATTGTAAATTTCTTCTTAATTTCTTATTCAGAACTGCGTAGAGTCTAGGCTAGATCTCAACCGCTGGTTCAACCGCTCCCGCTGCGTTTTTTTCTCCAAAGTATATATCATTCAGAAATCACCATCAAACATTTTTCGACGTAAGTCGATATACCCTCCTTCATTTTTCGAAAACACTCCCTTTAAATCAATAATTTAGTGTTGTTACAAAGCACCTATAAAGTAAAATAGGTCGGCTCAATTTGCTTTGTCTCATGTTTATTGGACCATTTAAAGTCATAACTTGGGTCTTAAAGTCGTCTTCCTATTGAAGAGTTTTCTGTACGAAAATATATTTGTGTGTATATACATATATATATATATATATAAAGTAGAATACACCTTAAGCCCTGACCCCTTGACCTGAATGTGTTAAACTAATTCAAAGAGAGGATATAATATAGAGTCAACTTTCCGTATTCTTGACGAGGATTATGTTCAGAATTCATGTTACCCCATTAGCCCCAGGGGAAACAAATTAATCTTTTGAAATTTGATTTTTCAGATTTTTAAAAAATAAATTTGATCTTGATATTAAAGGGACCGGAACCAGTCTCAATAAAATGGAGAGTGACTCAAAGCTTTAAATGCCGGATCCGATTCACAACGGATTCTAAACAAGGAAGATATCGTTGTTTAATTGACTGGAAAGAGATAATTCTTTTGATTTCCTACAATGTTTCTGCAGCATAAATCCGCACTTTTATAGTAAACTGTCACTTTCATCATATTTATTTTTCCTCTGAAAAAGGCGTTAAGAATTGTGAATTAAATATGCCTGTAATAAATTCAGGGTATGATGCTTATTTTACTATCATTATCATATGTGTTTGTTTATCTAGTTTACTATCTTTATTATCTATGTTTCATTTATCTATTATCAATGTTATGTTGACCCTGACCGGCGAGCCCGGTCAACTCATATCTAACTGTATAAATAAATTAGTATAGTATCAATAGTCGTTTCAAACGGACGTACAGAGCCAGGGTTTTGGCTAGAGAGATAGAGTCTTGAAGACTGATTATTAGAGTTAGAGTCAAGTATAAGGAGATTGATCGGGACCTAGATCGTTACATGGCATTCCATAAAATGAAATAAATTACGTTAATGTTACTCTATATATTCCTGCTCTTTGTTGATATCCGCTGTGCTTGAAAATATGGAATATTTTGATATTACTCATACATTCTCATATCATGTACTCTAGTTCCTTATTCAAAAAAGGGTTTATTTGAAATTGGAATCGAAATATATTGGTCACAAATCTGTTCCTTTCTTATAGTTACGTATAGATGTCTCATTTCATAAAGCCGTGGACTGAACTTGGAGTTAAAGCAAATCAGGGTTTTTTTCTTTGTAACGCATACAAGGTTATCCACAAAGGATGAGACTGTAAAGACGACCGACCCATACACTCGAATAAAATGACGATTAAAAGTTTAAATTAAGTCTTCTGCCTATATATAGTATTAATCGCATAATAAAATATTTTGCCGTCTCTGAAATTCTATGTATATGTTCAGACACGTTTTAATTTTTGTATAATGTTTGAGGCTAGGTTAATTCCAGATAGATGGATAAAGAAATATGTGTTAGGATACTAAGCGAGAATTTGACCAATTTTTAAAGGAAGAATCACAGAACCTCTTATTAATTGATTAGTTGGTTATAGAGGTTACACACACACCGGGGTTCAAACCAGAGAAAACTAACAGTTCCATTGTCTGTGTTGACAAAGAGTGGGGGGNCTTTAAATCAAAGGGGGAGGGGGACTTTATTTGTTGATACATTGGTACATGTGAAGTTTTGGTTTATAATATTGATAACTCGGTCAAAAAGACGATCGTTAAAAATTAGCGAAAATATTGTCAATTTTAAATTAGCTTTGACTGGAAACTTTTTATCTGAAAAGTCCACCCAGTCAACTTGAAATTTTAAAATCAATTTCCAATTTCAACAGATAAAGTTTTAAAGGGACAGATAAAGTTTTAAAGGGACAGATGAAGTTTTAAAGGGACAGATAAAGTTTAAAGGGACAGATGAAGTTTCAAAGGAACAGATAAAGTTTGAAAGTGACTGATAAATATTTAAAGGGACAGATAAAGTTTTAAAAGGACGGATAAAGTTTTAATGGGACAGATAAAATTTAAAGGGACAGTAAAGTTTTAAAGGGACAGATGAATATTTAAAGGGAAAGACAAAGTTTTAAAGGGACAGATAAAGTTTAAAGGGATAGATATTAAGTTTTAAAAGGACAGATAAAGTTTCAAAGGGACAGATGAAGATTTAAAGGGACAGATAAAGTTTTGAAGGGACAGAAAAAAAGATTCACCTCTTTATTGCATTGCGGACAAATTAGGTTTTCACAGAAAATTAAATAAGATAATATGATTGTGAAATAATATATATATATATATATGTATATAAGATATATTACCAAAATATATTACTGTAAAAACGGATTAGAAAAACTTGCACATGGTTTCCTTGGTGTGTTAAATATTTCAGAATTTCAGAAGGATCCATACAGTCTGTCCGAAAAAAAAATAATGAATATGTTTTAAACATAAAAATATGCTTTTTTCAGTTTTGGAAACTTAAGAAATATAGATATGATTTATTTGTTAAAAAGTTGATATTTTTGCGATCTTTTTAAATCATGCTTTCCACTTTTAAAATTAAAAATTACTCCTTTTTTTGTTTGAAAACGCTAAAAAATGCTCTTTAGATATATAAACAGTTCTGTGTATACCTGTTTCAATACCGAGTCTTTACTGTTTAAGTTTGATAAATGTTTTTTAGGACTCACTGTCTTGGTATGATTAGACAAGAACATTAAAATATCTAATGTTCTTAAAATAGTTGAGCTCTGTCGGCGGAAAGCGGAAATTTCAACGCTGTTTGCCAAACCAACAAATATCTATCTATCATGGTTTAATCTATATTTTCTTATATTTTCACAACTATAAAACAAATATATAAAGTTGTAATCTCTGTTTGTCTGTCTATTTGCTTAAGTTTGTTCGATCAGAACTGGGGAACCCCTGGACCGATTTGCCTCAAATTTTGATTGTGAAAGTCAGTAAAACCATGGAAATATTTTAAAGGAATTGAGTCTTTGCAACAAACTCTAATTTTCTAGTCCTTGTATTGTTCAAACCAAATGTCGTAGACCATAGATATTTCAAACTATGAATTATTTTAGCTCAACTTATCTAAGTTTGAAATATCAAATGTGTACAACATCAGGTCGCTAAGATATTGGAATTCAAAAATTTAAGTTTGTTGCTAAAACTCAATTCCTTTGTTTTTAAAATTGCCGAGTAGGTTGAGATTAATAATTTTAAAGAAACTTAGCTACCGGGTATTATAATACATATCCATTAAAACATTGCATGGATTGCATTAAACTGATATTTAAGATCTTATTTCTTAGTTTTTTTTATTAAAACAAAACTGTCACGTTTTAAAAGAAAAGAATTTAGAAAATTTATTTTGTTTGTCAACATTTTTTCATGACAATTAATCTGTGAGTCTTTTTTTAAAGAGGCTTTTTTAAAAGGAATTTTAGTCATTGCCACTAACTTTTTAATCTTTTTCTGTTTTAAACTTAGATTATTTGGTCTTACAGAATTCATGGTTCGAAATATCTAAGAAAATCAGAGTTTGTGGCAAAGACTCCATTTCTTTATTTCTCTATTTGTTTATTGTTCCCTTGTTAAAAGGTTTGGTAAATCGTGTGATGTCAACCTATAAACTTGAGCAATAAATCATGCAAACCTTTTAGAATTCTAGTTGGGGTAGTATTCGATCTTTAACTTTTAATAAACTAGGATCAACTGGACTAATATACGTTCAACCGAGCTAAAATTAAACCAATCAATTTTTTGTAGAAAGAAATTGATGGTCAGAAAATAAGCTGATGATTAAGTAAAAAATCAGCTGATGATTGAGGTAGAATCAGATATTGATTGAGGGTAGAATCAGCTGATGATTGAGGTAGAATCAGATATGGATTGCGGATAGAATCAGCTAATGATTGAGGGTAGAATCAGCTGATGATTGAGGTTAGAATCAGCTGATTATTGAGGGTAGAATCAGTTAATGATTGAGGTAGAGTTAACTGATTATTGGGTTAAAATCAGCTGAGGATTAAACGATTCAACTGATGATTAAAAGAATCAGCTGATGATTAAAAGATTCAGCTGATGATTAAAATCATCTGATGATTAAAATAATCAGCTGATAGTTAGATTAAAATCAGCCATTATAAGACATTGACTCCGTTGTAAGACATTGACTCTATATATCTGCAGAAATAGAGATGATACTATAATATATATAAAGATGCTATAAAAATGCATGCAATTTTTGGGAGGGGAGAGAATAATTTTATACTAGAATTTCCCATCAAAAAATTAGTCCTGGGTCATACAGACAGATTAACGACGAACATACAGACAGATTCCAACAGCTCGCAAGGATTTGTTTTCTCTTTTAATATTGGAAATAGAAAATGAAAAGACGTTTTAAACCAAAAATGGACGGAACAGGGCGAAATATATTTTGTAGATTTATGATTGTTGATGCTCTGTACAGGAAAGAAAACATATCAATTGGAGGTGATTCATTTTTTTAAAATATTTATCTTATATTTTGAGTGAATTTTTTCAAGAAAAAAACTAGATACCCTGAGACGGAACAAGATATACTCCACGCAAATCTGCCCTTTTTGTAAAAGTAAATTCAACCTATATGAAGCATAAAGTCTGACCGCGTTAACCTTTTTGCACCGGCTAGTCCTGTCCATAGTGCAAGGTACAGTACAAACTGGGACCGGAAAGGTTGACCCGGCTCGGAAATTCAAATGTACTACGGCTGCTGCGGAAGAACAATTTTCATCTTCTTTTTGAAATCAAACATATTACCTTGATAATTAAATGTGGTTTTTACCAGGCATATTATATTTTTCTGGTTTGGCAGTAATAATTTTGGGATAAATTGAGAAATTTACTTGAAAGTGAAAATGGCAAAAATATGATATATACAGTGAGAACCAGAAACTGAGGGAAAAAAAGACGATATTATACCAATTCTTAAGTGTATTTGATGTTTTTACAAAACGAGTAGTTTTTAGTGACTTATCAAATCAATTACTTAGTGAAATGAGTCTATTTGCACTGCACAAATGCTGTGTCTCGTGTGCATTGAATTATTTAAAGTCATTACTTGAGTCTAAAAGTCGTCTTCCCGCCCTAGAGTTTTCAGGTTTTCACTGTAGAAAAACGAACATATTAATATTAACATTGTTTTAAGCGTTGAATTAAATCCGTTGATTTCTAAAGTCGTTCTTGACAGAGAACTTACTTTAAGGTTTATCAGTGTGTGAGTTTTTATCCGATTTGGTGAAACAAGGATGGGAATTATATTGATAGGATTATCTATAGAAAACATGTATGGGAAAATAGATAGATTTATCTACGTTCAATCATAAAGAGAGATTGACAACGAGACTGACAAGGACGGAGAAAGGGGGAGAGAAAATAGAAACGGGAAACAAGACGAAGGAAAAGAATGTGTTCGGTAATTTAACAAAGGCCTTTTCCCCAGGTGACTTTTCCAAGTGAAAATTTCACAAGTGGCAACTTCCCAAATGTGCAATTTTCCACGTTACAACTTCCAAAGGTTAAAATGGGACTTGCTGCAACAGGGGGCCGAGCGATGCGACTACAAGAGGCTCGGAGGCCGAACGCTGTTGCTAAACATACTTGGGAAGTTGCCACTCGAGTCATTGCACATTTGGGATTAATTGCCACTTGGGAAAGTACCCAAAATATCAATTTGGAGGGGAGTGAGAGAGAAGGTTTATGAGAAGGATAAGGTGAAGGAGGAACGGATGGACAGGAACAATAAAGGAAGGTAAAAGAAGGGTGTGGAAGTGTGGGAAAAGGGGGAAGTATATGAGAACGAAGATTAGTGGTAATTCAAGAAAGGGAAGGAGGCAGGGATTGGTGGAAAGTGAAAGAGAAACTGATTTTGGGGAGTAAGGAGTTTGAGAGGTGGCAGGAATCGTTGGAAAGTGAAAGAGGGGAAGCATTTTTGAGAGGAAAGAAGTTTGTAGAAGGCTGGGATTGCGGGGAAGAGAATGATGGATTTGAGAATAAAAACAGAAGATTGGAAGGACTGAGCAAATTTGAAGGAAGAGGAACAAGACAGAATGAGGAATAGAAAATGGAATCAAAATCTACACGTCATAATGTACACTATGCACCTTGTATTCCAGGATTAGCCTGTCAAAAAGATTTATGATAAATAATATGAAGATATTTGAATAATAAAGGAAATTATCTGTCAACTCTAATATGGGGGAGGGCAAAATAACCGGGGGTAGGGTCTAAGGGGTCAGAATGGGGAAAGGACGATTTATCTCCCATCCATTAACCTTCAAAGTGATGAAAATAGGGTGGTCTTCAGGGCTCATTATTCTCTAAATATGTTAGATTTAGTTGGCTCTCTTTTATAGATAGAAAACTAGAGACCAAACGTTTATAAATGCATTGTTCGACAAGGAAAAAAAAAACGACAAGCACATCCGACATTTGCTGATAATAATATAAAAAAGACACATTACATGAAATTACGGCTAATTTAATAAAAAAAATAAGATTAAAAAAGGAAATAGAATGATTGAAAAATTACGCAGAAGATTGAATATACACATGCTATTTTGGAACTTAAACAAGAAATAAACTGATGGTAGATTCGAAACGAATCCTTAACGCATAGTGTTGGTTGGAAGAGACTTTAACGCACAATGTAGAGACATCAGAAAAGATACCTTAACGCATAGTGTAGACTGTAGAAAGCAGAAAAGAGACCTTAACGCATAGTGTAGAGACGGCTGATCCCTGTGTACTGGACTGATTAGATTAGGTGTGACTAATAATGATTGGGATCTGCAGACTTAAACCCATAAATATCTTTCAACGGAATGAACAATCTTAATCCTGACAAGTATTTCTAATCAATAAAGGTCTGTCCAGCGTCTTTTAGACAGATTTCCTCTCGTCTGTGCGAATGTCTGAATGTGTCTTTATTTTCGTGTTCCAAATGATGAACTGTCAGAATCGATTATTTAGACATTACAAATATTTGATCTATCTGATAATGATGTCGGTGGGAGAATTAGATACAGGGTGTCCCACGAAACATGACATGACGTTTTTCGTTCAATAAAATCTTTTACTAAAATATAATTTACTTTGAAATCAATTTTACTATAATATGACTACCATTAAATATTCTTATAATTCTCTTTGGTATTAAACAACTTAAGTAATTATGGAAGAAGACATCTTAAATTATTCACCAATTGTCATGTTTCGTGGGACACCCTGTAGAATCATAACATACAAATATTACCAACCAATGATAAAGGATAAATAAGATGAATAATAGCCAACAAATATTACCGTTCAATGATATTAGAAATCAAGATGAATTAGATAGAATCAAACATACAAATATTACCATTCACTGATATTGTAAATAAAGATGAATTAGATAGAATCAAAACATACATATATTACCATTCACTGATATTATAAATCAAGATGAATTAGATAGAATCAAAACATACAAATATTACCAAGTTACCAACCAATGATATTATAAATCAAGATGAATTAGATAGAATCAAAACATACAAATATTACCAAGTTACCAACCAATGATATTAAAAATAAAGATGAATTAGATAGAATTAAAACATACAAATAATATAATAATAAAGTGATTATTCATCATCAAACCGATTGTTCCCAGGGGTTCAAACAAGGACTTTATTTACAGGACTGTAGGATCCTCCCAGAGGTTCAAACAAGGATTTTATTTACAAGACTGTAGGATTCTCCCAGAGATTCAAAACAAGGACTTTATTTACAGGACTGTAGGATCCTCCCAGAGGTTCAAACTAGGACTGTAGGATCCTCCCAGAGGTTCAAACAAGGACTTTATTTACAGGACTTTAGGATCCTCCCATAGGTTTAAACAACGACTTTATTTACAGGACTGTAGGATCCTCCCAGAGGTTCAAACAAGGACTTTATATACAGCACTGTAGGATCCTCCCAGAGGTTCAAACAAGGACTTTATATACAGGACTGTAGGATCCTCTCAGAGGTTCAAACAAGAACTTTATTTACAGGACTGTAGGATCCTCCCAGAGGTTTAAACAAGGACTTTATAAACAGGACTGTAGGATTCTCCCAGAGGTTCAAACAAGGACTTTATAAACAGGACTGCAGGATCCTCCCAGAGGTTCAAAAAGGACTTTATATACAGGACTGCAGGATCCTCCCAGAGGTTCAAAAAGGACTTTATATACAGGACTGTAAGATCCTCCCAGGGGTTCAAACAAGGACTTTATATACAGGACTGTAGGATTCTCCCAGAGGTTCAAACAAGGACTTTATAAACAGGACTGCAGGATCCTCCCAGAGGTACAAACAAGGACTTTGTATACAGGACTGTAAGATCCTCCCAGGGGTTCAAACAAGGACTTTATATACAGGACTGTAGGGTACTCCCAGAGGTTTAAACAAGGACTTTATATACAGGACTGTAGGATTCTCCCAGAGGTTCAAACAAGGACTTTATAAACAGGACTGCAGGATCCTCCCAGATGTTCAAACAAGATACAAGACTGTAAGATCCTCCCAGGGGTTCAAACAAGGACTTTATATACAGGACTGTAGGATCCTCCCAGGGGTTCAAACAAGGACTCTAGGACGTTCCCATGGAGTCTTATATAGATAAATAGATAGGTAGATATATAGATTGATAGATAGATAGATAAATAGATAGTTAGATAGATAGAGCAGGATGAAACCAAGAGACTGCACTGAGTATTAAGTGCTGAGGGATGTTTGTATAAAGATCTCTTATCAGTGTGAGACAAACTGGACAGTGGACATAGAATCATAGGATCATAAAACTTAACCCTTGATCATCAGAACATATATGTGATAAAATAGACCCTTGATCATGTGATAAAATAGACCCTTGATCATCAGAACATATATGTGATAAAATAGACCCTTGATCATCAGAACATATATGTGATAAAATAGACCCTTGATCATCAGAACATATATGTGATAAAATAGACCTTGATCATCAGAACATATATGTGATAAATAGACTTTGATCATCGGATCAGTATAAAAATGCTAAACTCATAAAACGCTACATAGATAAAACGCTATAATAAAGAAAAAACTCTACTCTTATCATTTTTATATTTGCATGTTTATAAGTTATTTTTCACATTTTTATCGAATAAACCAACTAAACTTATAAATTAAACATAAAAATATCTTAATTTACATATTTATTCATAAAGGTTTTTAAAATTGTCAATATGATGCAAAGATATTTTTATAAAATTGGCAAATATAGTCATATCATTGTAGAAATATAAAATATGGAAAGAACTTACATAAAGTTGTTAGCTCACATGAACTTTATCAACATTGCACATTTGATGTGAATATATCTTCTGCATATACATCTTTTGTATCCACCCTTTCTTTTAACACAATGTTTGACACAGATGACATATTATTGTAGAAATGTAGCCAGGATGAGTAATGTCATTAAAACTTTCAGAATGTTGTATTACAGATGACAGTTCGATCCTGTCTTGTTTAGACAAACTTTCATCAGCATAAAAACCATGTTTTAGTTTTTTAGTAGCATTTTCTTGAACGTTAAAAATACAGAATAACTATTACATACTGGGGTATCAGGAATATCAGAATTTATGGAACCCACGGCCACAACCACCTCTGCCTCTTTAGTAAAAGTAAATTCAACACATATGAAGCATAAAGTCTGACCACGTCAACCTTGTTGCACCGGCTAGTCCTGTTGATTGTCTACTTAATTAAGCCCAAGAATGTAAGGCAAGGAAAGTCAATTGCGGTTGTGTATACTCTGTGTACATATTGAAACCAGTTCTCTCTGACCGGAATTTGTAAACAATAATAGATGCATCAGTGTTCGTTCAGTATTCGAGGAGGGGGGGTCAATGGAGAATTTACTTCTCCTCAGTACTGTCTGTGAAAACATTTTTTTGGAGGGTAAGTGATTAAAAAAAATTATCAATCGTCCAATCTTTTAAATTTTCATGCTCATCATCTCATTCTTTGATTTTTCTGTGCAAATTCAAGTTTTCTCCTCCGTTTAATTGTAAAATTTCTTTGGTTTTGGGGCTTTTTCTTAATTATAATAATGATGCCTTTTGATCATTACTTCTCCCTCTTCCATTTATTATATGTTTGAATACATTTGTCTCTTACATTCATTATATATTTCAATACATTTGTCTATTACGTTTATTTCAATACATTTGTCTCTTACATTCATTATTTATTTCAATACATTTGTCCATTACATTCATTATATATTTAAATACATTTGTCTATTACATTTATTTTAATACATTTGTCTATTACATTTATTTCAATTTGTCTCTTACATTTATTATATATTTGAATACATTTGTCTCTTACATTCATTATATATTTGAATACATTTGTCTCTTACATTCATTATATATTTAAATACATTTGTCTCTTACATTCATTATATACTTCAATACATTTGTCTCTTACATCTATTATATATTTCAATACATTTTGTGCCTAATACATTCATTGTTTATTTGAATACATTTTGTGTCTAATACACTCATTGCATATTTGAATACATTTTGTGTCTAACAGATTCATTGTATATTTAAATACATTTTCTGTCTAATACATTCATTGCATATTTAAATACATTTTGTGTCTAATAGATGCATTATATATTTAAATACATTTTGTGTCTAATACATTCATTGTTTATTTGAATACATTTTGTGTCTAATACACTCATTGCATATTTGAATACATTTTGTGTCTGATAGATTCATTGCATATTTGAATACATTTTCTGTCTTAATAGATTCAATTGTATATTTAAATATATTTTCTGTCTAATACATTCATTGCATATTTAAATACGTTTTGTGTTTAATAGATGCATTGTATATTTAAATACATTTTCTGTCTAGTAAATTCATTGTATATTTGAATACATTTTGTGTATAATAGATTCATTGTATATTTAAATACATTTTGTGTCTAATACATTAATTGTATATTCAAATACATTTTGTGTCTAATACACTCATTGTATACTTGATTACATTTTGTGTCTAATGCATAATATATCCTCATAAATGATTTTCCTTCACCCTTTTTTACAATTAATATTCCACTAATTACAGAGCAAAGGAAGCCAATAAATATCAAGAGGGTATGTGCTGTAAAGAACTGTATTCCTGATTTATATGGGGAATCCTTCCACAGGATTCCTACAAGGCTGAAGGAAAGATGGATCAAAGTAATATATTGCCAAGAAATTGTGTAACAAAGTTGAAGGCCTCATATCTGAAACCACAACCAGTAGCTGGATTAATCTTAAAACCGGGGATCACTGTATTCCCCAAGCAAGGAGCTTGTGAAAAGTATTCACCATTATGAAGAAGTTTTTGTCAGGTTACACGGTGAAAATATATGTAGGCAACCAGATCCTATGGGGAGAACTACAGAGGCCATTCTGAAGATAGACCAGAACTGGCCAAAACTCGTAGTGGACCTTTTTGTTAAAATACGCTTTTTTCAACGTTTAAGAGTTTTGAACTCTCAGCTCAAGGAAAAACACAAAACCAATTGTGTAAGAAATTTGAAGCAAAAAGCTGAGTTTATTTTTTGAATAAATTTGTCTAAATGTAATGCCTTCATTGTTTTATTTTCTTCAGTATAGTATCACTATATGTTGGTAGGCGATTATATTAATAAAATAAAGACTTGTGGAAGACGATGCCTGGCCGCGTTAAACTAGTTCCACAAGATTCAACAGAATGAGATAGAACGGATACGGGGCATTAGTACTGATATCATCTCTACAGCCTACACGTGCGATATCGATATTGACTCTAGTTCTGAACCCTCTAGTAATAAGTTATAAGAAATATATATACTGGAAGTTATTTATGCGTTTTATTAGAGTCTGACTCACGTCCTCTATAGACTACTTTTTATTTAAGTTTGTATTGTTAAGAAGCTTTTTTGAAGAACAAAGCTACTAGAAACTTTAGTTAAACTTGTTTAATTTTTTGTTTTTGTGTATCCATGCTGTTTAAAAGCTGGATATAAATCAAAATTAAAATCGAAAGTTGTCTTCATGATATTGATAAAATCGCCTACCACCGTAAAGTGAAGCCTAAAACAATCATTTTCATCGATGCTTTCCTTTTAAGTATTGAACGAATTGAACCATTCCTTCCCCAAAAACGACCATAATATATTTTATATTTCTGTTCTTGAAATTTTTTTCAACAAAGAAGACGGTGTGATCCAATTTGTACATGTATTGGGTCTCATTGTTAAATAATTAAAAATGCAGAAGTTTTTCCACAACCTTAGTAAAATATTACAATTGAATAACTTAAAGTTTTTTTTTTTTAATTTTGATAATTTATGTTATAAATTCCTATGACCAGAATATATCATTGATTTTTTATTTGAAAGATGGATCCCATGTCAGGCTGTGACACCCCTACTCTTGTGTTTACATTAGAGCCCAAAGACAGTACACTGCAGTACAAAAAATTCGTACACCACTGAAATGACTTTCCTTGCCTTACATTCATTGATTAAGCCAATGTCCGTGCGGTACAGTACAAACTCAGACCGGAAAGGTTGACCCGGCTCGGAAATTCAAATGTACTACGGCTGCCCGTGCCCAGAGTCCTTCTTGTGGTTAAACTATGACTAGGGTGAGAGAACGAAGAGAATAAATTTTGTTTTCAATAATGTTTGAGAATTAAAGAATCCTTCAGAGTCACAATTGATTGATATAAATGCCAAATAGAAAACTTATGGTCTTCATACCAGAAAAGTTTCAGGGGGTCAGAATCTGTCTCTCTTAAATCTGATCTTATCTTATCAGAATCTGTCTCTCTTAAATCTGATCTCATCTTATCAGAATCTGTCTCTCTTAAATCTGATCTCATCTTATCAGAATCTGTCTCTCTTAAATCTGATCTTATCTTATCAGAATCTGTCTCTCTTAAATCTGATCTCATCTTATCAGAATCTGTCTCTCTTAAATCTGATCTTATCTTATCAGAATCTGTCTCTCTTAAATCTGATCTTATCTTATCAGAATCTGTCTCTCTTAAATCTGATCTTATCTTATCAGACAATGCTGCTTTATAAAATGTGCCGAAGGCAATGTAAATGATGTCTCGTCATACTAAATTTGAAAAGATTTATAAACAAATTTCAATTCCATGTACTCAATTATTTCACATAATTTCTAACCAGTCAAAAGTATCTTTATCCTCTGCCCTTTCTTTCTCAATTATTTCAATTAGGTTGAGAACTATTGACGAATGAATATCTAAATGAGATGCAAAATTGAGATGTCCTAAACCTGATCTTGATATCTAATCAAATAATGCATGAAAGATGCAATTGAGAAAACCCTGGATAATTGCAAAATTATAATTAAGATATAATATATCATGATGCTGGTTAAGATAAAACTGATTCAGTATTGAAATAATATTTCAGATGAATTTAATCCCTATCCAACTCACCCTAACTACAATTTAAATACTGCATGCAGTACGGATCTGAAACCCTTCCCCCTCTGGCAAACTTGAGAAATAATCTTAAAAAGATAATTTATAAGCTAATCAAAAATTAACTCTTAATATTATAATATTTTGATAGAGTAGCGTTTTTCCTTTACTAGCGTTTTATCTGGTAGTGTTTTATGAGTGTAGCGTTTTATGAGTGTAGCGTTTTATGTGGTAGCGTTTTATGTGGTAGCGTTTCATCCATGTAGCGTTTATGAGTGTAGCGTTTTTTTTCTTGTATGACCGATCTTCAGTGTAACATAAAATCTAAATTTTGAAAAGATTTTTATAATATTAATCACAATTGTTTTTCTCCTATTAAAAATTTACTTATATTATCAACACATATTTTATGATTGAACTAAATCATCGATGATGGTGAAATGTGGTTTATTTTTACAAAAGATGGACCAATATGATCAATATGATAGACGTAAAAATGAATATGTGGGTAGATAGTTAGACGAGTAAATAGAAAGATAGATAAATCGATAGATAGACGGATAAATAGATAGATAGAGACGGATAAATAGATACATAGACGGAGAGATAGATAGAAAGATAGAGGGATATATAGATGGATAGATAGATGGATAGATAGATGGATAGATAGATGTAGGAAGGAATGAGACTAAGAGTGCTGAGTATCAAGATTTGTATCAGTGTGAGACAAACTCAGCATTATCAGATAGATATATAGATAGATAGATAGATAGATAGATAGATAGATAGATAGATAGATAGATAGATAGATAGATAGATAGATAGATAGATAGATAGATAGATAGATAGATAGATAGATAGATAGATAGATAGATTTATGGATGGATAGTAAGATAGATGGACATACAGATAGTAAGATAGATAGATAGATAGATAGATTTATGGATGGATAGTAAGATAGATGGACATAAATTGATAGATGTATGGATGGAAAGATAGATAGAAGGATAGATGGATAGATAGATATATAGATAGATAGATAGATAGATGGATGGATAGTTAGATAGATGGACATAAAGATAGATAGATATATGGATAGATGGATAGATGGATAGATGGATAGATGGATAGATAGATAGATAGATAGATGGATAGATAGATAGATAGATAGATATATAGATAATTAGATAGATAGATAGATAGATAGATAGATTATATAAATAGATAGATAGATAGATAGATAGATAGATAGATAGATAGATAGATAGATAAATAGATAGATTATATTAATAGATTGATAGATAGATAGATAGATTATATTAATAGATTGATAGATAGATAGATTGATAGATAGATAGATTATATAAATTGATTGATAGATATACAGACAGATAGATAGATTTCTAGATAGATAGGCACCATTGTATTGTTTGCATGTTTTATATGAATTCTTCGGTCAGTTTAGCTCAGGTTTATCTGCACCATTTTATCGGATATAAAACCAAACTGAACTAATTTTATTTTAAAAACAAATCTTGAAACTGAATTGAACAAAAGGCTCGTAAATCAATTGGGCAATGTTTGTCAACGTTTTTTTAACCAGAATACTTTCAATTAATGATTTCCGCAGCACTTGAAAAACTACAAAAAAGAACCGATTTTAATTTTATAAATTAATATTATATTAATCCTTTACATATCCTATTTATCCAATAAATATTCAATTTATCCTGTAAATGCCCTATTTATCCTGTAAATATCCTATTTATCCTGTAAAAACCTATTTATCCTATAAATATCCTATTTATCCTGTAAATGTCCTATTTATCCTGTAAATATCCTATTTATCCTGTAATTATCCTGTTTATCCTGTAAAAACCTATTTATCCTGTAAATATCCTATTTATCCTGTAATTATCCTGTTTATCCTGTAAAAACCTATTTATCCTATAAATATCCTATTTATCCTATAAATATCCTAATTATCCTGTAAATATGTTATTTATCCTATAAATATCCTAATTATCCTATAAATATCATATTTATCCTAAACATATCCTATTTATCCTATAAATATCCTATTTATCCTGTAAATATACTGTTTATCCTGTAATTATCCTATTTATCCTGTAAAAATCCTATTCATCCTGTAAATATCCTATTTATCCTATAAATATCCTATTTATCCTGTAAATATCCTATTTATCCTATAAATATCCAATTTATCCTGTAAATATCCTATATATTCTGTAAATATCTTATTCATCCTGCAAATATCCTAATTATCCTTTAAATATCCTATTTATCCTATAAATATCCTATTTATCCTGTAAATATCCTATTTATCCTGTAAATATCATATTTATCCTGTAAATATCCCATTTATCCTGTAAATATCCTATATATTCTGTAAATATCTTATTCATCCTGCGAATATCCTAATTATCCTTTAAATATCCTATTTATCCTGTAAATATCCTATTTATCCTGTAAATATCCTATTTATCCTGTAACTATCCTATTTATCCTAAACATATCCTATTTATCCTATAAATATCCTGTTTATCCTGTAAATATCCTATTTATCCTGTAATATTTTATTTATCCTGTAAATATTCTATTTATCCTGTAAATATCCTATTTATCCTATAATTATTCTATTTATCCTGTAAATATCCTATTTATTCTGTCAATATCCTATTTATCCTGTAATATCCTATTTATTCTGTCAATATCCTATTTATCCTATAAATATCCTATTTATCCTATAAATATCCTATTTATCCTGTAAATATCCTGTTTATCCTGTAAATATCATATTTATCCTGTAAATATTATATGTATCCTGTAAATATCATATTTATTCTGTAAATGTCCTATTTATCCTGTAATTATCCTGTTTATCCTGTAAATATCTTATTTATCCTATAAATATCCTATTTATCCTAGGGATATCTTATTTATCCTAGAGATATCCTATTCATCCTAGAGATATCCTATTTATCCTAGAGATATCCTATTTATCCTAGAGATAGCCATTTAACCTAGAGATATCCTTTTTATCCTAGAGATGTCCATTTATCCTAGAGATATCCTATTTCCATTTATCCTAGAGATATCCTATTTATCCTATAATTAATCTATTCAACCTTTAAACGTCGACCATATTTATCTTTCGAACATCCTTTTTATTCTTTGACTATTGGATTTATTTATTCAATGTCCTATTTATCCTGTAAATATTCTGTGTACTATCATATATCATACATAAGCTTTATAAATATCCTTTATAATCTGCTTAAATATCATCTTTGATAATAATATATATATCCTGCAAATATCTTATTTACCCTTAACATATCCTATTTTTCTAAAATATCCTATTTTGTTGTATAGTTAATGATTATAATGTCTATAATGGATATTAATAGAAGATGGATAAAAGAGGCCTGTACAGTGATAAAAATTAGAGTTCATTGTTTACAAACAATCTACCAGTACAATAGGCAATCCAAGGGGTATTAAGTAAATAAACAGCTTCCTGTGGCTTATTTCAGCACTTGGCATATTATACATAATGTGCTGTCAGAAACGGGTAAAGGAACATTGCATAATGTTAAGTGAAAAATGTAGGATTGAGAATCAAAATCTTAAATACAGATACAATTTTTAGCATTAGATATGAAAATATATTAGAAATAAAATAAAAAGTTTTCAAATTGGTTAAGAAACCCAACTTTAGATCTATAAAAGTAGAAAACTGGCTTTAGATCTAAACAATAAGGAACCTTAAATCTATACAATGAGGAACCTTGGTTTGTAACTATACATTAAGGAACCTAGGCTTGGAACTAAACTATACAACAAGGAACCTTAGTCTGTAACTATACAGAAAGAACCTTTATTTGGAAATATATAAAAAGAAATCTTAGTTTGGAACTATACAACAAGGAACCTTTGTTTGGAAGTGTATAATAAGGAACCTTAGTTTGGAAGTGTATAATAAGGAACCTTAGTTTGGAACTATACAACAAGGAACCTTTGTTTGGAAGTGTATAATAAGGAACCTTAGTTTGGAACTATACAACAAGGAACCTTATTTTTGAACTATACATCAAGGAACCTTTGTTTGGAAGTGTATAATAAGGAACCTTAGATTGGAACTACACAACTAGGATCTTTGGTTTTGAAGTGTGTAATAAGGAGCCTTAGATTGTAACTAAACAACAAGGAACCTTTTTTTGGAAGTGTATAATAAGGAACCTCAGAATGGAACTACACAACAAGGAACCTTTGTTTGGAAGTGTATTATAAGGAACCATAGATTGGAACTACACAATAAGTAACCTTAGTTTGGAATTGTATAATAAGGAACTTTGGTTTGGAACTATACAATAAGGAACCGTTGAAAATGGTTTGATTTGAAAAATCTAAATACGGTTCAACTAAAAGGAATTTATTCCTTGCCGCAAACTCTTCTTTTGACAGGGTTACTAACAAAGGATGTTTTGAAAAGAAGATTTGAAATTCGTTTAATTTGACGATCCCTAGGTTAAATTAAGTCTTCTGTCTTGAATATTGTCTTTTAATTTTCACTTTATTGACATAGCAACGAAAGGATCGAGCCCATTGTTTTGTAATCTGTTGGGGAGAACTTTTAATATTTCTAACTTTGGCAGATTTTCATAGTTTCAGATATCAAAGCTCTATGACATTCAATTGCAAATATATAAAGATGATAAGATTAGAATCAACTCAATCAAGAAAAAAAGTCGCTTCAAGTATTAATATAGTTCATTCATTCATTTCATATTTTCTTTCAACTACAAAGCAAGAGATAATACAGATAATAAATCACAATTTACTATGTAGCTTGGACCCGCCTAACCAGAGTTGGTTATTTTGATTGGTTGGCCCATTATAAGCGAATAAGAATTGTAAATAAATAGATGGATGTACACTGTACAGTGTATATTTTAAACAAAACAATGATGATAAATCATGAATAAGGTAAGGAGGGGGTGAAAAATTATAAAGGAAAGGGTGCATGGGTACTCAGCGGGATGGTTGTAACAGAGGGTAACATACAATATTAGAATTATTATATTATTAGAATTAGAAGATAGCAAAGACTAAGTTTATCCACATAAAAAACGGGTTTTTTTTACAGATATAGCTCGCACAACTATCTAAATAGTTTTTGAAGATTTTTCTTTTAAACAGTTTTGCAGATTTAGTTCCTTTAAGCTCTAATTCAAGCGAATTCCATAATTTTGGAAATAAAGCGGAAGGAAAATATTCAAGTTCAAGTTTTTATGATTTTGTTCTATTTGGTTCAGCTAAATAATTAAACATATCATGGAAGGAAGCTGGAAGGTTTTCATAAAAGTATTTATGCATAAAAGACAGAACACCTAGTTTATATGTATCATCAAGATTTAGGAGTTCTAATCTGAAATCTGAATGTGCCTTAAATGAACTATTATTTACTGCTCTAGTTTCAGTAGAAGTAAATATTTCCATTTAGTGTATAGCGCCAATATAAGGATTTTTCTCTAATTGGATGATGAGATAGATAGGAAGATAGATGCTTCCGCTATGCAATTTCTATTGGTTCATAATAGACACCAAGCACATGAATGAACCCTGGTTGGATCAGGCGCTAATGAACTCGGCTTACTAGAGCATAGATTGAGACAAATATACATTGTCACTTACGTCAAAAGAGACTTTAATTTTGATGCAAAACTAACCAAAAAATCTACGAAAATAATGTTGAATAGTCGTCTCTGAAGTCCGATCCTCAATGGTTATCCCTGCATCTGATCAGTTCTACATTAGGATATAATCTGATAGATAGATAGAGGTACTTAGCCAAGTTTATGGTATTGGGACTAAGTTCAATGGGCCGCGTCTCAGAGTGGGAAAATTAAAAACTAGGTTATTTCAACAAAAATTTTCCTAAGAAAAAAATTCAAAGGTTTTAGGATCAAAACTTTATTTTTCTACTAAAAAGTTGACAAAAATATTAAAATACACAATTGACGAAACTGGGTTTTAAAGTTCAAGTTCTAAGTTGCAAACTCCTGGAGACAATTTATGAGAGCCATGAAAGGATGAAAGAAAGGAGGAATGAATGAATACATGAATGAAAGGATAAAAGGACAAAATTATGAAAGAATGAATAAATTAAATGGTGATAGGATGTATAATTAGAAATAAACGAGTGAGTGAATGAACAGGTGAATGAAAAATCAAAGAATATGCAAGTTAATTAGGAAAGATGAATGAAAAGATGAATGGTAGGATGAATAAATAATATAAGAGTTTATAAATTACTTTCAGAAGATTTAATGAAAGCTGAATAAAATAAATACATAGGATGGATAAGGATGGAAGGATAGTATGGGATGAAATGATGGGTAAGGATGGAAGGATGGTAGGATAGGTGGATGAATGCAAGGATGGAGGGATGTACACTACATAGAATAGATGAATGAATGAATGAATTGGATAATAGAGGTTAATAAGTTCTACTCTATAAGCTCTGACCACGGATCATTAGATTTTGAATTTCATCACTTTTTTCAAGGAATAATAAGATGGCTAGTTTATTCCCGTAGTGTGAGTAAATATAAAGGATATTAACTAATCAATGGGACAGCAGGAGCAGAGTTTAAGATAATATCAAAAATTTATCATGTTGAACATCAGGAACCAGCAACTAACAAGGAAGAGAAGAAAGGAATGAAATAGAACTAGGAGAAGAAAACAGAATGAGAAGAAGGGAGAGAAAAGGAAGAATAAAAAGGGAAATTTTCTTTAAAAAGCACAAAAAAATCTTCAAAAATTGCTTCCAACAAAAAAAATCATTTAATCTTGTAAAGAGGAATTGAACGAAGTATACGTTATTTATTTCTTTAAAGGGACTGTAAGCGTAATTTAGAGTGACCCTCCATATATGCAAAGATGTTTATAATTTTGAAAACTGATTATTTTCAACTATATTCTCCTAAAAAAGTGGAGTAAAAATAAATATGAATTTTCAGAACTAAAAACTTTGAACCTAGAAAAATAACAATTTCTTTGACATTATTGATGAGATAAAGATTCAACGGTACCGTTGTGAATCATACATTGTCATCTTTACATGGAGGGTCACTTAATATTACGCTTACAGTCCCTAAACAATTTCTCTTGTAGTAAAATATATGATTTCTCTCTCGTAGTAAAATATAAGATTTCTCTCTAGTAGTAAAATATATGATTTCTCTCTTGTAGTAAAATATATGATTTCTCTCTTGTAGTAAAATGATTTCTCTCTCATAGTAAAATATTTGATTTCTCTCTTGTAGTAAAATATATGATTTCTCTCACAATGCAATGAAGTGCAAACCCAGTCCAACATTAAAGGTATATAAACCCATTTTTGCAAATTCTCATCGCGAAAAATCTTGCAAAAAATACAAATTGATAAATGGAAAGATACTACCCTGAGAGTCCTACAAGGATGCACTAAGGGGGTAAAAAATGCATTTATGATATAAAAAATGTTTCCCCATTAACATGTTCTGGGTTCCAGCTTGAAATCGGTCAAACTATGTATTTACGATAGAAACACACGATTGAACACACACGTACATATTTGACATTTCTTAATGGGACTAAACACACACGTACATATTTGACATTGCTTAAAGGGAATAAACACACACGTACATATTTGACATTTCTTAAAGGGACTAAACACACACGTCAATACAATTCCATGTAACAATTAAATACGTCAGGATCAGGATCAGGATCAGGATCTGGATCAGGATTAGGATCAGGAACCGGATACGGATTAGGATAAGGATTAGGATTACGATCAGGATCAGGATAAGGATAAGGATAAGGATTAGGATTTGGATCAGGAGCAGGATCAGGATCGGGATCAGGATCAGGATAAGGATTATGGTTAGGATAAAGATCAGGATCAGGATCAGGATCAGGATTAGGATTAGGATTAGGATCAGGATCAGGATCAATCAAGTTCTGCGCGCCCCTAAGTGCGTGTGCGTGAAAAGCATAGAATAAATATCATTTATATTCATAACTTGATTAACTTTGGTCAAACCAGTCACGTTCAAGATAGATAGATAGATAGATAGATAGCTAGATAGATAGATAGATAGATAGATAGATAAATAGATAGATAGATAGATAGATAGATAGATAGATAGATAGATAGATAGATAGATAGATAGATAGATAGATAGATAGATAGATAGATAGATAGATAGATAGATAGATAGATAGATAGATAGATAGATAGATAGATAGATAGATAGATAGATAGATAGATAGATAGATAGATAGATAGATAGATAGATAGATAGATAGATAGATAGATAGATAGATAGATAGATAGATAGATAGATACAAAGATAGATAGATAGATACATAGATAGATAAATAGATAGATACATAGATAGATAGATAAATAGATAAATAAATAGCTAATAACTATAGCTAACTATATAGATGGATAGATAGATAGATAGTTGACAGTTTAAACAATCGATGGATATAGTTTTTCAAACTTCAAACTTCATCCTTTCATCAAATTTTATAAAATGATTCAATTCATGCAAGGATTCAATTATAGGAACTAAAATATTATAATATTATGATTTGATAAGATAATAAGTTAATGACATAAAATTTACTTATTAGTTCAAATTATGTAAATAGCATGCAATAAAATATAATAAACAATAAAATATAGTAAACAATAAAATATGATAGACAATAAAATATAATAAACAATAAAATATAGTAAACAATAAAATAATAAACAATAAAATATAATAAACAATAAAATATAATAAACAATAAAATATAATAAACAATAAAATAAACCCAAGATTAATGATGTTTTGTAAGAGTATCAAACTAGATTTATTTGTGCCGAGGCTGAATTTAAAGAATTTGAGCCGCGGCTCAAATATGGCCTTTCACTTAAAATTGTATTAAATTTTTCAAGATTTTAGCCGGCACTCAATTAAAACCGGTTTTTAGGGGATTTGAGACGCGGCTTAAATTCATAAAATTCTGACTCTGAAGTCTATAATGAAAATCCGAACTTTTTAATTACTCGTGGTAAAAATAAAAATAAAAAATTTACGGAAATTTGTTTTTTATTGATAAACATTTAACATTTCTTCGACGTTTATTTCATTGATATTTCATTGATATTTCAGTGATAATTTATAACATTGTCTAAAAAGAATAACTTCCAACTATAATATTAATTATTTATATAATACGATTTTGAACAAATTAAAAAATCTACAATTCTTTAAATACAATATTTTTAAAGTCTGCTTATAACATAAACATTGCTATTTTATTGACAATACATAACAAAAGTTATTGGAAGAAGTGGCACGAAATGCCCTGAATTTTTATATATACATTGTGTGTCCAGCTGCCCGTATTTAACTAAATATGAAGGTTGGTGTAATTATAATTAATGTTTGTTTAATGAGAATCATTTATTTAAAGCAGAAAATTATGGCTAACTTGGTTTAGTAAAGTAATCTTAATGAAATCTTAATCCATAATTTGGCCGAGAAAACGCAAATCATTTATTCTATTTACTTAACTATCATAATATTGCGTGCACCAGGAGGATTCATGATGGATCTTGTCTAAGGGACTATTCGCAAATTATTAAGAGGGTATAGAATGAACAAAATTGTAATTGAAACTAGTTTTACAGACAAGTTTGAGAACCAAGTAAAAGATCAGACTAGTTTGAGAACCAAGTAAAAGATCTGACTAGTTTGAGAACCAAGTAAAAGATCAGACTGGTTTGAGAACCAGTAAAAGATCAGACTAGTTTGAGAACCAAGTAAAAGATCAGACAAGTTTGAGAACCAAGTAAAAGATCAGACTAGTTTGAGAACCAAGTAAAAGGTCAGACTAGTTTGAGAACCAAGTAAAAGATCAGACTAGTTTGAGAACCAAGTAAAAGATCAGACTGGTTTGAGAACCATTTTTTTCAAAAATAAGAAATGACGCCATTTTTCATCTTTGTCGGTCCTTATACCTACCCTAGAGTCATTCATGCATACATACAGACAAACAGACAAGCAGAATATTAATATAGATACAATTAAGGATCTCTATAATGTGTATGTGTATAAAGTTTTTTCACTTTTATGCAGAAAATTTGCTAACAGGAATTTTAATTAGTATTTAATAAAAGAATTAGGATGTGTTTGCTTTGAATATAATCTGATTAAACTTAATATTCTAAAAATAGGTTCTCATGAAAATCTAAATATTTCGTGCTAAAATATATAATATTAACTTGTCTAAACTGAATACTGAGAACAGAACGGAATAACATGATTTTTATTTTCTTTGAAGTTAGAAAAATATTTCAAAATCTTTGCATTTTCCCCTCTTTCCCCATGAACTTAGTTCCCCCCCCCCTTCTTCATCTCAGAATTCTTACAGTGTGACCTATACTACCTTGGAACAGGAAGACGACATTTAAGCGATCTTTTCTGTATTTAATAGTTTATAGTTAATAGAAAATCAACGTATTGTGTTTTAGGTTCAATGGACTTTCCAACCTTTACAGATTACATACGGTGAGATGCAGAATACTCTGGAACAGGAAGTAGACTTTTAGACTCAAGTTATGACTTTAAACAGTTCAGTTGTTCAGTGTAAGCAGACACATTTCACGATTTAACTGCTTCAGTAAAACTATTTAACCATCGAATAGACTTAAGTTTTGCTCAAATGTCGTCTTCCTGTTCCATAGTTTTCTTAGCCATTGTTGTTTACTAACATCTGTGACGTAGGCCTGTACATCAAATAGATTCTAGTACAATAGATGGCAACGTAGAATTTGTATACTCTCAGTACAGTTGTATTCTGACGTCACAAGTGTCAACTCAGTTTTTGTGCCGTCCGACAAAATTATTAAGAATAGTTATAATTTTAGAAAAAAGTGCTTATCTTACAGTAAAATAAATGCAATTTTATGTCCTCTTTATTTTCTGTTTTTAAACTTTCTTATTTAATATTGGAAAACGTGTCAACTAATGTGAGAAAATTTCGTTCTCCTAGTTATATTTGATACTTATGACGTCGTGTATAATTGGTTCATTGTCTCTGTTGCCAATCTGCTGCATATGAATTTTATTTTGAAAAAGCAACATTTCCCAAACAGTTTAATTTATTCTATATTTTTTATTCGATTCAGACTTTTTTTCAATCTTTGTTATTGGAGTTATTAAATACTGCCATATTTTTGTTGACGATACAAAAATAAGAATTTTTCTTGGATAAATATTTTTAGTCCCTTAGGACACAACTTTGGAGTTAACAACACTTTTTTCATTTTCTGCTCTTTCTACATAGTGCTGACCCTACCTACTCGCATTACTGCTAAATTACGCCCACTCATATTTCTAAAATAAGCCCTCTCTCCCCTTCCATGTAATGATCTAATTAATGGGTAACCAAGGACACTTATAATTACAAATTATATTATATATTAGACCCAACCATGCTATTCACATAGACGCAATATACGCATACATTCACGCAGATTTACGTAGATTATTTTAACCGATTTTACATACGATTTAAGCAGATATTTACAGATTTCACTTAAGATTTAAGCAGATCAATAGATTTGTTATTGTATTTTATTTATTCAACAGACATTAATTCTTTCCAATCCCCATATCTTTGCAACCATGGCGGTGTAAACTGTAAACCTTTAATATTCTGTAAAGATCTAGGTCCCGAGGGTTCTCTCAATACTTGTCTCTGACTCTAAGTCAATCCTGACTCTATTCCTAGCCAACCCTGGCTGTATGCGTCTGTCTAAAACAACGATTGATTCGATTCTAATTTTTGATAACAGATAAATATAGATTCACCGATCTGGCCAGTCAGGGTCAAATCAAAACATGGATAATATAGATAAGTGAACTATACACAACCCCCCATGAATTTACTACAATTCTAAACTTAGACATGTACATTTTAGCGCTGTAATGCACTTGTTAGCTTTGGTATTTATGATGTAATTGGCAAAATTCTCATCGATTTTTGCTTGAGAGTGTAAGACCTTTAAATAGCAGTGAGGCAAGTATTCAGTTCTTTTTATCAAGATAAAGAAGACTAAATATCCACATTTTGTAGTTTTTTTGTTGTTGCCTTTTTTGGTTTTAGGAGGGGAGGGTTAAATGCGTATTTCACAAATAATCTGAACAATAGAATTATAAACATAATTCCGTTAATTTTTCATTGTTAAAATATATTTTAAAAATTGTGATAATATAACTGTAGCAGTATATAAACAACATTATTTAACAACCTATTGTTAAAGGGTGGGAAAAAGGGCGAAATGTTTGCATGCGTCAAAGTAACGCAAACTGCATATTTGATTAGGTTTACGCATAGTGATTACGCATAGGGTAACTCAAACCACAGGTCGTTTACTCATTATGTTATATGCGTAGTTACACCCTAAACACTGAAATCAACAGAAACCAAATAATAAAGCAAGAACGACAATTTCTTTGATTATAAAAAATTTTCTCAGTTTTTTAGGGAAACTATAAACAAAACTGCGGGCCTGAGGACCACATTATTTACAAAACTGCAGGCATGAGGACCACATTCTTTACAAAACTTTAGGCCTGAGGACCACATTATTTACAAAACTGCAGGCCTGAGTACCACATTCTTTACAAAACTGCAGACCTGTGGACCACAATCTTTACAAAACTGCAGGCCTGAGTACCACATTCTTTACAAAACTGCGGGCCTGAGGACCACATTCTTTACAAAACTTCCGGCCTGAGGACCACAGGCTTTACAAAACTGCAGGCCTGAGGACCACATTCTTTACAAAACTGCAGGCCTGAGGACCACATTCTTCACAAAACTGCAGGCCTGAGGTTTACAAAACTGCAGGCCTAAGGACCACATTCTTTACAAAACTGCAGGTCTGAGGACCACATTCTTTACAAAACTGCAGGTCTGAGGACCACATTCTTTTCAAAACTGCAGGCCTAAGGACCACATTCTTTACAAAACTGCAGGTCTGAGGACCACATTCTTTACAAAACTGCAGACCTGAGGACCACATTCTTTACAAAACTGCAGGTCTGAGGACCTCATTCTTTACAAAACTGCAGGCCTGAGGACCACAGGCTTTACAAAACTGCAGGCCTGAAGACCACATTCTTTACAAAACTGCAGGCCTGAGGACCACAGGCTTTACAAAACTGCAAGCCTGAGGATCATATTCTTTACAAAAGCCACGGAAAATTGCAGTTCACTTTATATGTAAAGAATTAATAGGGATGTGACAAGCGAAAGCAATACGTTCCAAAACTTTACGCAGCGACTAGAAGAGACTTTAACGGTATGTAAAGAGACAGCGTAAACACATATAGGGTTACCCACAAAGGATGATATTGCAAAAAGGCGATATTAAGTTCATATAATATAACAATCCCAAGGTAAAGTCTTCTGCTGACGTGTGATTTTTAATGGCTTATCTAATAATTTGGAGAAAAGAGTGATACAGGGAATCGTAAATATGAAACAGGCAGTATAGATCCCGTACAGTTTCATCTTTTGAGGGTAAACCTGTATTTCGTCATTTTATACTTAATTCATTTCAGTTAATACAGGTTCAGATAAAGATGCTAAAATTGTCTAGAAGGCATCCATATTTTGTGCATGAATAAAAAGTTTGATATTGACTGGATAAGATGTTTGTTAGAATAACCGGCTCAGTGCGCGTGCCAAAGGCTCAGCCAGCCTAATAACAGACATTAACCGGAGATATATTTCCTAAATAAGTTATCATTTTAGAAAAGAATTGCGTAAGCGTAGATACACAAAGCTGCGTATATACGTTGCATTTCTAGGTTAACCCCAGTGCACATAAATACGCTTTTAACATCTGAACCAAAAACTAAAGTTTTAAAAAAGAAGGACATCATTTTTATCTACTTTCATCGATACTGATTAGAGTTTTGTTATGCCAACTTAAAAAGAAATAAGTAATACATACAGGGTTACCCACAACGGATGAGTTCTGTAAAGACGACCTAGATTAAGTTTTCTGCCTAAAGTACAGTCTGTTAATGACGTATTTACTGATTTGGCTAGGAGAGAGAAAGTTTAAGGTCACAGGAAATCCCGAATATAAGGAAAAGAACCGTACAAATTCCGCACAGTCGTCTATGAAGTCTCATCCTTTAGGGGTATTGTAATAATAATTATCAGTGTAAGCTAAAGCAAAGGGTGCTAGTGTACAGTTATAGGATAAGTATCGTGTGCAGTGGTAATTTAAGAAAAGGAAGTATGTACAATATAGAGTATAATGAACAGTACCCTCAGAATATATATATATATACTCTGAGACAGTACCGGTAAGTGTTTAAGTATGTACAGTGTAAGAAAAGTATTGTACAGTGTACAGTACTGGTTAGCAATAAAGTATATTTAGATTAATTAGTATATGTATTGTAAAGTGTAAGGGAAGTATGTACATACTGTATTAATAGTATTGTACAGTGTACATTGTAAAGGTTAGTGTTTATAGTATGTATAGTTAAATCAAACTATGTGCATTGTATAGTGTAAACGAAGTATGTACGTAGTCTTACAGTGTAAGAAAAGTGTTGTACATTGTAAGAAAAGTGTTGTTCAGTGTACAGCATGTCTAAATTATGTACAGTGTAGAGTGCAATATGACTGATATGAACAGTATGAAAATGATAAGGAAGTATTTATTGATTATATTTGATGAAAAGCATTGTCTGATCAATACAGCAGAAACATCAATAATTTCGGCTCTAAAATATGATGAGGATTATGTTGTTAATCCATGTAAGCGAGAATTCTATTGGCCAAATATTGAATATAGAAGAAAATGTAGATAAACATGAAAAAGATAAAAATAAAAATAAAAGATTGAAGATGAAATGCTTGAGGTTGTTGGAAATAAAAGACTAGATCAAGGGGAAAAGAAGAAGAAGCAGTAAAAGAAACAAAAGTAAATTAAAAAATAGTTTAGAAATTAAAAAAGGAATATTGGTAAGGAAGAAGAGAATAATGAGTTTAAAAAGAGAAGATTAAAAATGAATTGTTACTAATCAAGATAAAGGAAGAGAAGAAGATCAATGTTTTTCTTTCTCCCTCATTGCTCGATATATTTATATTTACATACAGATCATAGTTCACCACCAATCCACAGGGGGGTACATCCAATACAAGGACGGGGTGTGTGTGTGTGTGAAAGACAGCAAGACAACAAGACAGCAAGACAACAAGACAACAAGACAACAAGACATCTGTATAAAACCCCCTCCGGCCCTGTCCTCTCTAAATCGGTATCTGTAGAATATATAGATTATACCCATGAGTTAATGTGTTCTAGAATCAATATAAAAGGGCGGGCCTGGTGCTTGGAGGGCGGGGCGTATTCTTAGCTTTGTTTGTTTCTGCGCCAAATTAGTCTTTATATGCACTGTGGTCAATTCAAGGTAGACTTTCTATACATATAAATAAGATAAATTCTTATTTCAATATACACTATACAGGCCTAAACACTCAAACAGGGTGGAAACAAAAATTTGAAGGAAGACAAAATATCTTAAATTGAGAAAATGACAGTTTTTGTTGTGTGGAGGCATTCTTCAGGTAAAGTTTTTAATTTAGTTTTTGGTTTTCATATTTGAAACCAGTTTAGTAACATTTTATGGTTTCGAGGTTTTCGAGTTTTTTTTGGGGACACCCCGAGAGCTAGAATCCTATCAGACTTGTTTACAGTTTTCCAACCAACCTTTAGAGAAAATGCTTAGTTGTGCTTTCATAGAATCCTGCATGATTATGCTTAGTTTGGTTATTATCGTTTATTTTATGAGTATAATTATTTTACGAATGTATGTTTTATGATTAGTAAATTGCCGGGCTAGGACTTAATAAATCATAATAAATAATATAGAAAAATAAATTATTTGAACAAATAGATAATAAAATTATAAATTGTTTAAGGTTATGCCTTTTTTTATGGATCATTACTTGCCAGTTATTATATCTATCTATCCACACGAAATATCTATCTATATATCTGTTAATCTATCTAGCTTTCTCTTTATCTATCTATCTATCTATCTATCTATTTTTCTCTTTATCTACCTATCTATCTATCTATCTATCTATCGGCAAATTTCTATAGATATATCTTTAATTTGTTCCAGTTTAAACACGGACACTGAGTCTTTAAATAGTTTTAGTTCCGGTGGTTTAATTCCTAAATTCTTTAATTCTTACATTTAGCAAAAATTGAAATATTAGAGAAAGTGGAAGTGAAATTATAGATGGAATAGATGGATTTATATATATATATATGATATAAGATAGATAGATACCTAGATAAATAGAAATACAGATAAATAGATAGATAGATAGATAGATAGATAGATAGATAGATAGATAGATAGATAGATAGATAGATAGATAGATAGATAGATAGATAGATAGATAGATAGATAGATAGATAGATAGAAAGATAGATAGATGAAAAGATAGATAGATAAATAGATAGATTTTAGACAAATTGGTAGAGATAGATGGGGAAATCCAATTTAAAATAAAAATATGAAAAAAGTACATTTTGCTAATCATAAAAATGAATATTTTACATTTTCGGCATTAAACACACATTTGTTAAATGTTAAAATCTTATTCTTACAATGGTCAAGTATTGGAATACATATTTTAAAATCAGATATCAAGACTCTGAAAGCTTTAAAGGACCGCAGGACCGTTGGATTTTAGCAAACAGTTACTTTATTGCTTGATTTTGTTTATTAAATAGGCAGTACATGGTTTAGGTACAGGCATAAAATAGATTTTTTTATTTTTATCTTATCATCTCGTGATTTTGATACAAGTTTTTGTTCAATTTTGATGGAATTTATCACACCTAATATTTTCCGTTGTAGGATGATTAAGTGACTTTATTGCCCTTCAACAGGGCGAAAAGGTAACTTTTTCACCCTGCTATTAAAATTTCAAATTTCCTAATTTGTCTCGTTGTAGGTTGATAAAATTACTTAATCACCCTACATCAGGGTGATTAAGTAACTTTATCGACCTGCTTTTAAAAAGATTTTGCTATGATTTTTAATTTTTCTAGTTTGTTTTCGATCAAAATGTTCTGTGTGACAATATTTTCATTTTGATGCTAAAAAAACTATAAAAGATCAAAATTCCGGCAAAACTTTTTCACACTTAATAAAACCCATTACAATAACATAGATAGATATAATTTAAATGAAAATCGAATAATTATATTAAATAAAAAAGCGTTTAATATTCATAGATACATAAAATTAAAACATAAACATAGTTCTATTCAAATAAATTAGCAAGTACAATAGGTGGCAACAGAGACAATGGACCAATTATAAACGACGTCACAAGTGTCAAATATAACTAGGAAAACGAAATTTTCTCACATTAGTTGACATGTTTTCCAAGATTAAAAAATTAAATACAAAAGTTTAAAAGCAGAAAAATTGAGTTTACACTTGTGGCGTCAGGATCCAGCTGTACTGAGAGTGTACAAATTCTACGTTTCCATCTATTGTATTATAATCTATTTGGTTCTATCAAAGATTTTTAAAGATCAGATAAACCAAAGCTATTAAGTTTGTTATAAATGATTAAGAAAAAATATTAAAACCAGCTAAAGATTGTTTGAAAAACAAAGAAGTTATTTAAGATAAAGTTGACTATTAGAAAGCCGAAGAATATTAGTAACAAAGCTTCAAACCTAAAATTATTTCTGCTTGACTTTAAGCATACTAATTCTGCACTCTAATCCTTGGCTCCTATTGGTCCCACGTTCCACCAATGAGAACGCAGTATTGCAAAGTTTTATTATATGATTATTTAGTGTGCATATTTCTTGCTTAACTCATGTCTTTGATAGAAATGGGTTCATGGGAGTTAAAGGGGTACAGCCTGATACAATAAAGGGGGTACAGCCTGATACAATAAAGGGGTACAGCCTGATACAATAAAGGGGTACAGCCTGATACAATAAAGGGGGTACAGCCTGATACAATAAAGGGG
>NW_019402089.1:38123-52565 GCF_000591075.1 Eurytemora carolleeae
TAGTTTTAAAAGATCGTTAAGTAGCTAGACACATGAATTCAGATAGTTAGTTAGTTTTAAAAGATCGTTAAGTAGCTAGACACATGAATTCAGATAGTTAGCTAGCTTTAAAAGATCAATAAGTAGCTATAGACACATGAATTCAGATAGTTAGTTAGTTTCAAAAGATCATTAAGTAGCTAGAAACATGAATTTAGATAGTTAGTTAGTTTTAAAAGATCGTTAAGTAGCTAGACACATGAATTCAGATAGTTAGTTAGTTTTAAAAGATCATTAGGTAGCTATAGACACATGAATTCAGATAGTTAGTTAGTTTTAAAAGATCATTAAGTAGCTATAGACACATGAATTCAGATAGTTAGTTAGTTTTAAAAGATCATTAAGTAGCTATAGACACATGAATTCAGATAGTTAGTTAGTTTCAAAAGATCATTAAGTAGCTAGATACATGAATTCAGATAGTTAGATAGTTTTAAAAGATCGTTAAGTAGCTAGAAACATGAATTTAGATAGTTAGTTAGTTTTAAAAGATCGTTAAGTAGCTAGACACATGAATTCAGATAGTTAGTTAGTCTTAAAGGATCATTAAGTAGCTAGACACATGAATTCAGATAGTTAGCTAGTTTTAAAAGATTGTTAAGTAGCTAGACACATGAATTCAGATAGTTAGCTAGTTTTAAAAGATCGTTAAGTAGCTAGACACATGCATTCAGATAGTTAGATAGTTTTAAAGATCGTTAAGTAGCTAGACACATGCATTCAGATAGTTAGATAGTTTTAAAGATCGTTAAGTACCTATTCGCATGAATTCATGATTTTTTTTTGTAAATAATATGACTGTATATATGTATATATCTTGATATAACTATTGTTAAAAGTATACCTTTAAAATAAAAAATAAAATCTTTTATGTTGGATGAAAAATAGAATATAATCCTCAATCATCCATGGTGAATCCTTTTTGATTGATTTAAACACTAAGCTTTTAAAAGCATTTGAGACTTCATCCCCCCCCCCTCCTTCCGACGGGGGAGGAGGGAGGGCGGGGGGTGGATTTACTTATTAAAATAAGACATGTTACAGCTCTTTGTTAACGATTTTATTTCTCTCTAATTCATAAATAAAAGTTTTGATGTTTTCGTTTTGTATTTTGTTCTTTAATTAAGAACAATAAAATCCTTAATTTTTCTGTCGTTTTACCAAATTATAATTTGTTTAGGATCAATTAGGACCAATGAACTATATACAGGAACGCCCAACTCAGATATACGCATATTATGTACTGTACACTGTGGGAGAAATGTAAACAAACCCAGTGGCCCCACAGAAGTTGAAGGGAAAGGACTACAGATGTGATATTTCAGTCCAGAAAAAAGTTAATATATCAAGTTAGAGCGAATACTTATGATTTTTTTCTTTCTGGTCAATATGGAAAAGACAAAAGCAATATATTTTAATTCCACCCCTTGGGCCCTTTTCCCTCAAAAATTATGCGTTGCCCCTGAATTCTTTGGTTTGATCTCCTCCCACTGCAGTACACAGATTTGACGCATGAGATATGGCGGTTCCTGGTCTTTATATTTCTTGGTTTGAACTAAAATACATAAATGAAATCTAAAAATGAATCTAATATTTANAGATCATATTTTGTATTTTAGAAAACTACGAGAAAAACTAGCTAAGTGTGTCTACCAAGGACAATAAAAGGTGAAATGGGAATGATGAGAATTGGTTTATTTCTTCTGAATCATGAACCATGAAACTGAACCTGATAAAGTTTAAATATTTTACTCTGGAGCTGAACCAGTGGGAAACATCATGATAGGGTTAATTAGTACCTAGCATGCGAGTAGGAGAAACTAACAACTGTAAATTGCACAATCGTGAAAATATTAAGATTTAACAAATGTTTAATGTTATAAAAAAAAATTATATTTTTATCGGGATACAGTTTTTCAGAAGGCTTGTTGGATGATTGAAATTTATTGGATAGGCTGTCACCAGGGAGTAAGGAATAGAAGGGAGATATAACTGACGCGGTTCGCCCTACCATATGATTATACATGCTTTGCAGACGGGTACTTCATTTGTATAAGAAATATTTGTCTGATGTACAATTACCGCGTATACAATAACCTATTCTGAATATTTCTTATACAAATAGAGTACCGTCTGCAAAGCATNCAAGTTTCCGAGACAAATACAATGGCTATTTAAGGGAGATATAACTGACGCGGTTCGCCCTACCATATGATTATACATGCTTTGCAGACGGGTACTTCATTTGTATAAGAAATATTTGTCTGATGTAAAATTACCGCGTATAAAATAACCTATTCTGAATATTTCTTATACAAATAGAGTAACCGTCTGCACTCTGCAAACCATGAATAATCATATGGTAGGGCGAACCGCGTCAGTTATATCTCCCTTCTATTCCTTACTCCTTGGCTGTCACATATTTGAATCGCTATATATAGGAATTTTTTCTAATCGAGCAAGTAGGGCCGGACATGTAAAATCATTGTTTACACATTATTGTTTATTTATCTTATTAAACAATAGTTTCCCCCCACCCCACCCCCTTCTTCCGTTATTGGATAGTTGGATAGTTGGATAGTTGGATAGTTGGATAGTTGGATAGTTGGATAGTTGGATAGTTGGATAGTTGGATAGTTGGATGTTTGTTAATTGGATAGTAGGATAGTTGGATAGTTGAATAGTTGGATAGTTGTTGGATAGTTGGATAGTTGGATACTTGGATAGTTGGATAGTTGGATAGTTAGATGTTTATTAATTAGATAGTAGGATAGTTGGATAGTTAGATGTTTATTAATTGGATAGTAGGATAGTTGGATATTACGATAGGTAGATAGTTGGATAGTTGGGTAGTTGGATAGTTGGATAGTTGGATACTTGGATAGTTGGATAGTTGGATATTACGATAGGTAGATAGTTGGATACTTGGATAGATGGATAGTTGGATATTTCGATAGGTAGATAGTTGGATAGTTGGATAGTTGGATAGTTGGATAGTTGGATAGTTGGATAGTTGGATAGTTGGATAGTTGGATAGTTGGATAGCTGGATAGTTGGATTGTTGGATAGTTGGATAGTTGGATAGTTGTATATTACGATAAGTAGATAGTTGGATAGTTGGCTATTACGATAGGTAGATAGTTGGATATTACGATAGGTAGATAGTTGGATAGTTGGATATTACGATAGGTAGATAGATAGATATATATTTATGAAGAAATTATTGTATTTACACAAAATGAGTGAAGCATAAAAACTGCATGATTTATTCGCATGATTGGATCTGCGCACCAGGCTTTAACAAAATTATTTGTACTTTCGACGAAAATCGAAATTATCGATATATTTCAGAATTTTTGCTAAAAAAAGAAAATTTACATTTTTATTTTGAGTTTTTCGATTTAAGATCAGTATTTTGGTTCATCCCTAGGGTTCTGGATGATTCGAGAATTATGAAAATTTGAGGGTTTGAGTTCCAAACAAATCTGAGATATGTTGATAGAATGCTGAACTCATGATTGATGATGAATAAATCTACAAAATAGCAAACATCGATCCAACCCATGTTAAATTCAATTTTTGTCTTTTTTTCGAATTTTAACGTCATTTTGTTAAGTATATCTTTAAATTTCAGAATTTTTATCATTATTATTGTTATTAATATTGTTGGTATTTTTTAGTATTATTATCATAATTATTTTTTTAAAAATTTGTAATTCTTATTTTGATATCAAGAGTATTATCATTTATCATATCAACATATTATGTCATAAAAAGATTGAAATCAATAAATCAATTTATTTCAGCGGGTACAACTTGAAATGTGGATTACCAATGGCTGGTTGCAAAACCAAAAACAAGTCTGGATAATTTGTCAATTTAATCAATCAATCAATCATCACAAATGTATTCCTGACTGTTCCTTTCTATTCTACAATACTTGATCATTTTCTTTGTAAATGTTGATTTCAAACAATTTAGTATAAAACCCTGGGACTCTTCCATTCATTTCCTTTCCGACTTTTTGCCTTTAAAAGCTGTCACAATCATACCTAGCGGGNAAATTTCTTATTTTTACGATTAATTCTTTTAATTACAAACTAAAATTAATCAAAAACTGGAAATACTGAAAGAATTTGAATGAGAAAACCCTTTTCTCCTTGAAGACCATGGATAAATAAATATGTTATAGACGCAACAGGTAAAAGTGAAATTTGTAGATATCGATGAAAGGGGGTTTAGGCTGATATCGAATTCCATTTGATATCACACTAAACTCCCTTTCATTTTCGGGAACACTCCCCTTTGTTTCAAAAATCATTTAAATATGTTAAAATAACATGTATCGGCTGGGCTCATATCTTTGCTAAAAACAGGATACATACAAAAGCGAATACAATTACATCGGTATAGATGGGCTGGCTAAAATATCTTATCTTGACTAAGTTTATTTCGATGAAAGCTGGGCAGTGGGCACACTTACATCTTATTAGTTACGCGTTATTCTGGAGGAAGGGAGAAGAGTAAGTTGTACTTAAGCGTATAAAGTATTGGCATTTTACAAAAACGTTTGCTTTATTTGGTTAAAATGCGCAAAAAAGAGGTGTTTAAATGTGCCTATACTAAATAAAACATGCTTCCAACCCATTCCCCCCCTGAACCAATTAGTACAAATGTGAATTGGACCTGGGGGGGGGGGGGGTTGACCCGGAAATGGTTGTACTGTGTACACGCGTCTCAATTCTTTTCTCGCGCATTCACTATGTAAGGTGCAAAAAGAAGACATAGAAGGAGTTAAGAAGGGGAGGGGGGGGGGCATTTTCCCACCAATAACAATAAAGATCAAGGAACATGTAATATTTAAAAACAGTTTTTTGGAAAATGTTTGGGTGTGGGTAGGGTAAGGGGAGTGTTGTTTTGCATGACTTTCTAACTAAAAAATAAGTCAAATCCGTCTTTCATCTCAACAAAAAAAGATTTTAATTTTTCAGGCTTCCGCTCTGAGTTCCCAGGATTCAGGCAATATCAACATTTTAGGTAAGGAGGGTGGGAAAACTGGAGGGAATAGACAGACATTTAGATAGATAGATAGTCAGGCGAATAGACAGACAGACAGATAGACGAACAAAAGTGAGTCATGCAAACAGCAAGTAAATTAGACTTATAAAGAACCGAAAAAATAAATTTGATTTGTTTAAAAATAAAAAAAATCACAATTTAGATATATTTAAAAAATACTAATTTTTCGTCCTAATGTATATTTGCACTTGTGATCTATTTGTTTTTAAAAGTTTAAAGATCTTCTCCGTGATGATTAAATTTTGATTTTTATCTTTAAACATTTTCCGTCCACCAAGCTTAAATTAGGAAAAGTTAAAACGAAATCTGAACCAAATTTTTGACCGCTTAGAATGCAGTTCGCATAGATTTCTCATAGATTTCGCGTAGATTTAATAAATTGCAAATCATCTGTTCAACTTTAAATCATGAAACGGATGTTAAGTTTAAAAAGTACAATACTTGCAAAATGTTGTGCAAAATAATATATGGTTTTCAGTAAACTGCAATTATTTCAGAATATAGAAATTATCATCTGTATATTGTAGAGAATAAAAATCCCCGAAAGACAATTATAAAATCCACAAAAGAGTAGCGTTGGATCTATCTATCTATCTCTCTGTCTATCTATCTATCTATCTATCTATCTATCTATCTATCTATCTATCTATCTATCTATCTATCTATCCATCTATCTATCTATCTATCTATCTATCTATCTATCTATCTATCTATCTATCTATCTATCTATCTATCAATCAAGCACGACAATTATCTATCTATTGCTTCTCATCAATACAGAATCTGCATATTGGCAATTAGCGAACTTTTTGCAATTCCCACCCTTCAAGCATATATACAGTTTAGATATATCTCCTGTCAATATTTCTTTCTTTTTTGCAACAGTTGGAATATTCAGTTTAGGCATCCATGTTAAAATTGTGACCGAAATTGTTTAACGGGTAAAATTGTGACCGAAAACTGCAGCTTGCAAAACTGCTTGCTCTAACCTAATTCAGACGAGAAAAAGGACAAATGCTAAACGTCATCATTTCTTATTGGATAAAAAAATCAAAAATAATAATTTTATTTTAGGTTTTACAAGCATTCCCTTTCGCGCGATTGAGGAAAAATGTTATTTCGTAAAATAATAATTTTTTTTCGTTTTCTGTTCTTCATGTTTTTTGAAACTGCCTGCATCTCAGCCAATATAAGTATCGCGAATTGTGCAGATTTGCAACTGCGAAATAACTGTAATTTAGCACTGAACCTCTCAAGTTAGCTTAACCCCTTGCAGGATTTTATACATGTATAGTTGATGTATATTGTATATGTATAAATATGTATATGTATATATATAAATATGTAAATGTATATATAGTTTATATATAAATATGTATATGTATAAATATGTGTGTATATATATATAAGTATGTATTTGTATAACTATGTTTATGTATATGTATAAATATGTATAAATATGTTTATGTATAAATATGTATATGTATATGTATATATATGGAAATGTATATATATGTATATGTATTTGTATATGTATATGTATATGTATAAATATGAATATGTATATGTATAAGTATGTATGTGTATATGTAACTGTATTTGTATATGTAAGGGTGTAAATACAGTGAGACACAGAAGACAGTAGATACGGAAGACGACTGTAGTAATGACTGTAAATGGTCGAAAAATTATGAAACACAGCAATTGTACAGTGTACACACTCACAGACCCGTAGCACTTAACTTGTTGATTTTTAATTTCTACTGGTTTGACTTTTTGCTATTATAAGATTTCTTAAATGCAATTTTTATAAAGTTTAAAGGATAAAGAAACGACGATATTTCTCTCACCCCCGACTAACCAGAGTTAGAGGCATTCTTCAATTTAAAATCATACTTGTTTTGGTTTATATTTTGACAATCTTTAAAGTTACGGATTTGTTTGTTAAATACTTTTTATTTAAAACATATATGCCGGCAAAAAGTAAATAAGAAAGAAGGCTGAAAAATTATGTTTAATAAGAGTAACTGTGATCGAAAGTCATAGCTTTCTGGAATATTGACAGAACCATTGAATTCACGTGCTCTCAGTAATGCTTGGATTCAAGGCTAAATGGTATCGTTAAAAAGTCGATCGGACAACTCTTAAATCTTTTTATTAAAATTTCTTATTGATTAATCAAATTCATACTTTTATTTATTTATCAAACCACCTCTCTCTATATATCTATCTGTCTATCAATCAATCACTGACTCTTGTCTATTTGTCTATATCTGTCTGTACACTCCCAAATATACAATTTGGTTGGTTTTTAATCTATATTTGTGGTTTCAAGGTATCTATCTATCAATCAATTAACTTTTCTATCTATCTATCTATCTATCTATATATCTATCTATATATCTATCTATCTATCTATCTATCTATTTATCTATCTATCTATCTATCTATCTATCTATCTATCTACCTATCTATCTATCTATCTATCTATTTATCCATCTATCTATCTATTTATTTACTAACATTTACCTTTACCTGTAAATTATATTAATAAAATTTTTAAAAAAATAAAATTTTTTTTGAAAGTTTAATTTTTCAGACAAAAATATTTGTATGAAGATAATAAACACCCCTTGTGAAACAGATCAAACCCATGTAAAATAACATTAATACAAATTTGGATCTTGACGCATCAATCAAGAGCTGAGAACTGGAAAACAAAGACTGATCATATTTTTACGTGATAAACTACCCAACACTCACCCCACCCTAACCATAAACAATATAATAACCTATTATGTAAACAAACAAAAATATTGTTTTAAGATCAACTGAGCTTTAATTATTTACGTAGAAGTACCATTTACAAAATTAGTCGAGTGAGAGAAGGAAGGGGGGGTAGTAAAGGAACTGTATACCAGAGCTTAGGATCTGGATCCGTTGGATCCGCAAGATTTTGGCTTCCTGGATCCGGATCCGCAAAAATATGCGGATCCACGGATCCGGATCCAAGGGGTAAAATATCAACCAAAAACTGCAAAAAAAACTTTTTTACTCCTAAAACCCAAATCTGAACTTTGAAAAAAAGAGAGATTATAAAAATTTCCTCATTTCTTAATGGTTCTTCAAGTTTAGGATAAAAAGAAGCGGAAAAAATAAAACAAAAAATTTGAAAATTATTTTTTGATAAAAAAAATTCAGTAAATCTTAAAGAAATGACCTGGATCCGGATCCGGATCCTTTTTTCCAGTGCAGATCCAGGATCCGGATCCGCATCAAAATTAAATGGATCCTAAGAACTGCTGTAGACTGTTAGCATTTCCGGTACCTTAAACTCTTTTTTGAGAAATTGTAAGAAAGATGTTGTCATTTTTCCATCTTGAAAAATATCCAATTCTGACAATTTCCTTCCTGCATAGCATAAATCCGCAGTTGAAAAAAATAAATTTTTAGTTAAAATGTATCCACTATAAAATAAAGGTTTAAGTGGCATGATTTAGAATCGACATGTTAATCTTTTTATTAAAAAATATATTCAAGAATTGGCGACGCTTCCCGCCTTCTGCATGGCCTGTGCGTATCTCATGTATTGTAGGTAATTGAGTACGCCGTATGTGGTAAGAGAAGTTTAATCGTTTATAAATAAAATAAGCTTTTAACAAAATTTCATTAATCTATATTTACAAATTTTACATATTTATATTTACACATTTTACTGAACGTATAGTTTGGAAAGTGAGTTGAATAGAGGATATCACTAATTAAACCGTTTTTAATAGCTCCTCACAAGGTAGAGAGAATTCCTAATTTTAGTTTTTTTCCCCTGATGAACAAAGTGCACGCAAATCTAATCGTCTGTAGTTTAGGCGTTTAAGGTTCCCTAAAAAATATCCACCAATTTGGTCCAGCCACTAAGCCATCTATGACAAACAAATATATATATATAATAGCTTCGGAACCCCCAGCGCTGCCCAGATTACTAAAAGTTTTTCCCGCCGTTTAACATCACTTGAACGATTTCACCGGGAATATAAATTTTCGCTATTTAAGTCTACCCACTTAGAATCTTAAAACCAAGCTAATAACATTCCCGTGGGTCTTCCGAGTTCCCGAATCAAAATTTCAGGCAAACAAACGTTTTGTTACAGGAAACGTTTTGTTTAGGAAACGTTTTGTGATAGAGAACGTTTTGATTAGGAATCGTTTTGCAAGAAAATCTATATGTAGGAAACTTTTTGTGAGGAAACGTTCAGTAAGGAAAGGTTCAGTAAGGAGAGGTACAGTAAGGAATGGTCCAGTAAGGAAAGGTTCAGTAAGGAAACGTTCAGTAACTTCAGTAAGGAAAGGTTTAGTAAGGAAACTTTCTGCCAGGAAACGTTCTGTCAGGAAACGTTCTGTCAGGAAACGTTTGTAAGTGCTTTCAATGCCCGATTTACAACGTCACCCTTAAAAGCTTTGTTTGAGCAATTATGATTTTATTTTATAATTTAAAAATTGATTATTTTTCAATTGTTATTTCTCTACTAAAATAGCTTGCGCATTTCTACTGCAGGAAAACTTATAGAAATGATCAGAATGTAACACTTTTAAACCTAGAAAAAAAGGCAGTATCTTCCAAATTATTGATCAGATAATTGTTTAAAGGGAAACTTTGTAAATCGGGCATTGTCATCTTTGCACGGAGTATCGCTTAAAATTATGCTTACATTCCCTTTTATTCCAAAGCAAATTTGTGGTATGGATGAGTGCAAAGATATATATGAATGTTAATATTTTACAGTTATATCCTAAATATTCTAATATGCAGTTGTATACCATTAATAATAATTAAATATAGCCTAAAGGAATTGCATCCTATGATTGATTAAGAAGTGCAGTTAGCTTTAGCTTAGTTCCTGTAAGTTTAGTTGTATGTATAGAACGATACAGAGTGTCTTACTGAGCAAGAGAATTTAAAAGTGTCAGAAATTATTTAAACTTTTAATTACTTTGTCCATGATCATTGTCCTTATTGCAAAGACAAAACATAGTGGCAGAAAACGTCATGGGTGAAGTATATAGATAATATACTAAACGGGCTGGTGTGAGTAACCACTAGACCTTTACCTAGCACCGGTTCGGATCATGCGATCAGAAAACTTCCTGTGGGTCATTTAAGTCACCACACATTTTTTTGGCTTGAGCTGAAAACTTTAAAATGGTGTATAAAATGATCAATGCTTGATCTCCTTGTTTTCTTAATCTCCAGATTAAATAATGCTAACTCTGATCCGTTAATCCGTATGAACGGCTTAGATTAAGAACTTTAATTGGAACGAACTAGTGAGTGATTAGCTGGTAAAAAATAATAACATAAAAAGAATAAACGCATGAAGGATTTAAGAATGAAGAAAATGAAAATATTAAATGATCCAAAACTACCTGTTTTTCCTGAGGCTACTTCTGTAGTTGGTATAAGGTGTCCAAAAAAAAGACAAATAATTGAGTGTTTTTTCACAGATTACAGGTTTTGATTTGTACATAATAACATAAGGATTGCCTCTATTTTTGGATATTTTTAAATCCAAATACATCCGAAACTTTTAGACACCTTGCAACAGACTACTGTTTCTTAGCAGTATAGTAGCACGGGTCCTATAATGGTCTTCCCACAATTATATAATATAATTAACAGCATACAGGGAGATACCATTTCAAATTTATATAATTGTATATGTTGCAAACAAGTATACAGTCCTAATCAGAAAGACCCGGAATCAATTTACAATTAATCAGACGTTATTACAAACTAATTCTAAAAATATAATTGATGAAACTATAATCTCAATAATTTCTAGTCATGCCATTCTCAAATGTGGTCTGCCTTTTTTGAATTTTTAGAATTAACAGAGATATAAAATTTAAATCGTCGGATTAACTGTTAATTAATTCCGTGCCTTTCTGATTATGACTGTAAATAAATCATTTAATATTAAATCTAATTATTCTTTACAGTCCAATTTTCCAATGCTAGAATAAATACTGTCAACTTTTTATTGAATTGTCCTTTAATATTCATAAATTATGGCTGTAAACTCATAGATATACTAGATTATGGCTGTATACTCCTAGATATACTAGACTATGTCTGTATATTCCTAGATATATTAGATTATGTCTGTATACTCCTAGATATACTAGATTATGTCTGTATACTACTAGATATACTAGATTATGTCTGTATACTCCTAGATATACTAGATTATGGTGTGGTATATGTAGTCTTGTATAAAATAAAGTCCAATTTCACGCCAACCCTACTCTACCGTGTAACCCCCCTCTTTATTCCTGCTATGCACGTCAAGATGCCCCCTTTATTGCCTATTACCCCCCTCCCCCCGGAATATATCCCCCCTCTCTCTTCCTTCCTTCCTTCCTTCCTTAAACCGTAAACCGCTAATTTAGTTAAACTCCTTCCATAGTTAGTAATCATTAAACTACAATTTATCTAAATTTGCTAAAAAGTACAGACATGTATTAATAATGATGAGTATGGATGAGTTTGGATGAGTATGGAAAAGTATGGATGAATGATGGATGAGGATGGATGAGGATGGATGAGTATGGATGAGTATGGATGAGTATGGATGAGTATGAACAAGTATGGATGAATGATGGATGAGTATGGATGGAGTATGTATGGAGTATGGATGAGTATGGATGAAGTATGGATGAGTATTGATGGAGTTTGGATGAGTATGGATGAGTATGGATGAGTATGGATGAGTATAAATGAGTATGGATGAGTATGGATGGAGTATGGATGGATGAGTATGGATGAGTATGGATGAGTAAGGATGAGTATGGATGAGTATGGATGAGAATGGATGAACACGAATGAGTATGGATGAAGGATGGATGAGTATGGATGGATGATGAATGTAGTATGGATGAGAATGGATGAGTATGGATGAACACGAATGAGTATGGATGGAGGATGGATGAGTATGAATGGATGATGAATGAGTATGGATAATCTGTAGTTGTTGATTAGCATAGTAATTGATATCAACCTAGAACCCAGTAGGGTGGCATAGCATACAAATTACAGTACAGGGCATCCTAGTAAACAAGTAGTATTAAATCAAACTATTTAAATATTGGGAGTAGGTTAAGATAATAGTTTTTATATTGGGAATAAGTTTAGATATATTATTCATATATTGGGTAAGTACAGATATAGCTTGTATATTGGGAATAGGTCTAGGTATATAATTTATATATAGGGAATAGGTCTAAGTATATAGTTTATATATTGGGAGTATATGTGTTGGTATATAGTTTATATATTGGGAGTAGGTCTAGGTATATAGTTTATATATTGGGAGTAGATTTAGGTATATAATTCATATATTGGAAGTATGTATAGATATATAGTTTATATTTTGGGAGTAGGTGTAGGTATACTATGGTTTATATATTGGGAGAAGTCTATATACATAATCAGCTTAGGCTTGAACTTCTGTATCATGTATGAAAACTTAAAGCATAGCATGCAAATATTAATAATATAATATAATATATAATTGTAATAATTGGTACTTTTAGTAGCCTGAAACCCTTTGAATGTTGTCGAGTACAGAGATATGTGGGTGTAAACTTATTGAAACCCGCTTTTAACCTGCTGCAAATTCCGGCGTGCTCTGTGTGAGTATATGCGTTTGATGTGAGTAATTATTATTACTATAGTAATTATTATTATTATATTAAAAATAAGGTTTACTTTATTTTATAAACTTCTTATCCAATTCGAACAGCAAAGTTGTCATGCATAAAAACATGCTGCGAAAAATGTATATTTCTAAAACATTTATAAAATAAGTTTCTCCATATTTTGTCTCCATATGACTGTGAAGTGTGATTTAAAAGAGGTATGGTTTCTTATTAAAATTTCTAGAGTTTTTAGCTCATGAGCTTAGATTTTTATTTCAAGGGCTGTGGTATCAACGTATAAAAGTCCTTTTATCCTGAGAAAATTAAAGCTCACGTGTATAAAATCCAGATTAGCTCAAACTAAATGGGATTGTTGCAGAGTTTTGGCATTAGAATATCATAGTTTGTGGTAAGAACTAATTTTCTTTATCATGGACACAATTACAAATAATAAGTTGGAACTCATCCGTTTGATCTGCATTCTAACCAGAACCCGGGACTTCTCTATTTACAAAATGCATGAAATAGATCAAAATTACATTGATTCTAAAATCAAAGTTGACAGATTTTGTATGAGACATAGACCATGATTTTTAAAAAGATATATTTATTTACTTTTTAACAAACAGTACAAAGAGTTTCGCTACCATTTTTGTAGAAAAAAAACTTGTTGAACGTAAAAGAGTTGTTTTCTCCCTTCCACATATTACTCTGCTCCACGACCTGTTCTGCTCTGTAGCATCCTGTTTTTTCCAGGAATATATTTCTATCCAGGAACTGTTCTGCTCTGTAGAATCCTGTTTTTTCCAGGAATATATTTCTATCCAGGAACTGCTCTTCTCTGCAGCATCCTGTCTTTTCCAGGAATCTATTCTATTCAGGATCTGCTCTGCTCTGCAGCATCCTGTCTTTTCCAGGAATCTATTCTATCAGGATCTGCTCTACTCTGCAGCATTTCGTCTTTTCCAGGAATCTATTCTATCCAGAAACAGATAGATAGATAGATAGATAGATAGATAGATAGATAGATAGATAGATTCATAGCTAAATAGATAGATATATAGATAGATATATAGATAGATATATAGATAGATAGATAGATAGATAGATAGATAGATAAATAGATAGATAGATAGATAGATAGATAGATAGATAGATAGATAGATAGATAGATAGATAGATATATAGATAGATAGATAGATAAATAGATAGATAGATAGATAGATAGATAGATAGATAGATAGATAGATAGATAGATAGGTAGATAGATAGATAGATAGATAGATAGATAGATAGATAGATAGATAGATAGATAGATAGATAGATAGATAGCAAGTCAAAAAGATAGACCGATAGATATTTGAAAAAAGATAGACAGATTAATAGATAAGGGCCCTAAAAGCTTCCCACATGCACAACAAGGACCCTCTAGGCGGTCTGCTAAACATTTGCAAATTCATTTGTTTAAATGAGATAAAATTATTATTATTTAAGTGTGTTTATTCTTTCATCGCTTTGTTTAATCATCATTTTGTTTAATATTTAATTATTAAGAAGGGTTGATACTACATCGTTAAATGATACTTTGGGCGCAACATGATACTGTGTAAAGGTGGAGGTCGGGGTGGGGGG
>NW_019402089.1:52583-62343 GCF_000591075.1 Eurytemora carolleeae
AGTTGGTCGCATAACATTTTTAGTTTGTAATTTAGTGACTCCGGCTCACATTGGGGTTAACACCGGTACAAGGATATACCGGCCAATGATGTTATCGTGCAACATACACATTTACTTGTACCAGCCCGTCTAGTGAACCTATCATATCCATATTATATATATTTCAAATATCAAAATTAATTCAAGACGTTTTATTTAAGACAGAAAAATGTTAATCTTGTTTCGCAGATAAAGGTTTAAATTCCGATTACCGTTTTTCAGTCGGCGGTTAGTTCAAATTTAGCTTTAAACTTCCCTTTAAGGTTGAATTTAATCCACGTCTGAAATATAATCTTGTAAATTGCTAAAATGTCTGCCAATTTGACCAATTAACACCTTTAAATAAAACATTAAAAAAAAGAATAACTCTGTGAGTTTAATGATTGTAATGATGTGGACTTGTGCAGGAATGTCGTCTTTTTATCTACATTAGTAAATTTATAATTCTAATATTTTGTGGCATATTTGATAAATTCATAGTAGGATAAAGGAATTAAGTCTTTGCAACAAACTCTGATTTTTAATTCCTATATCTTTGCAAATCGATGTCGTATACCTTCGATATTTCAAGCCATGAGTTCTCTTACACTAAATAATCAGGTGGCAAAGATATAGGGATTAGGAAATTTAAGCTTATGGCAAAAACTTAATTCCTTTCAAACTCTTTATCCGATCAAATAACTCATGAATTCCTTGACAGATTTGTCTAAACTCTTGACTGAGGAACTTGGGAGAACAATGAACTCCTTGACAGATTTGTCTAAACTCTTGACTGAGGAACTTGGGAGAACAATGAACTCCTTGACAGATTTGTCTAAACTCTTGACTGAGGAACTTGGGAGAACAATGAACTCCTTGACAGATTTGTCTAAACTCTTGACTAAGGAACTTGGGAGAACAATGAACTCCTTGACAGATTTGTCTTAAATCTTGCCTGAGGAACTTGGGAGAACAATGAACTCCTTGACAGATGTGTCTCAAATCTTGCCTGAGGAACTTGGGAGAACAATGAACTTCTTGACAGATGTGTCTCAAATCTTGCCTGAGGAACTTGGGAGAACAATGAACTCCTTGACAGATTTGTCTCAAATCTTGACTGAGGAACTTGGGAGAACTATGAACTCCTTGACCGATTTGTCTCAAATCTTGACTGAAGAACTGGGAGAACTATGGAGATGTTTTCAGTTTAGTTTGTAAATTATAAGTTAAGTAAGTGGACTTTTATAGGTATTAAAGTCTATTAAAGTCATCCCACTCAACTTAGAATCTCAAAACCAAGCTAAGAACATTCCCGTGGGTTTTCCGAGTTCCCTAATCAAAATTTGAGGCAAATCGGTCAAGGGGATCCTGAGTTATGATCGGCCAAACAAACAAACAGACAGACAGAGAGACCAACAGAGATTAAAACTTTATATATATTTATATATAGATACTCTAGGCAAAGCTGGATTCCCAAGCTAGTCTAGAGATAAAGATATAAGCTCTTGATGGTCAACTTTGTCCTTTCTTTTAACTGAAGAAATGTCAATGAGGATCTTGTAAGTTTAATGTTTTCTGGTTCTTGCAACCCTTGAATTCGATGTTTAGTAAAAAAAATGTAATTACATAATGATAAAAATAATAGCGTAGGGGGCCGGGGGTCATAGATTCATTATTTTAAGATGATGAGAGGTAAGAGAGGGCAATACAGGCTAATTGCAAACTTTTTTACATTGTAAACAATATTGCTAGATAGATAGATAGATAGCATAAATAAAGATAGATTGCCGCATAAGACAACATTTCTCAACTTACCAGATATGAATGTACAAAGAAGTTTAAAATGTATTCCAAACTTGCCTTGAAGAGAGAAATTTAAAAGTTTAGTCCTTCTTCAATTCTTGTCACTATGAAATATTGCTCCTTAAAATATTGTTCTTCAAATCATTCCATTCCTGGAGTTAATTTACACTTTATCCTGGAGGGATACGTTTTTGAAATTTTTTAGAAAAAAGTTCCTCCACAGGCAAAATTCTTTTAATCTAATGTTAAAAATCAAAATTATAGTGTTAAAAGTTCTCTCTTCTTGGGCTCCTAATTTTTCTAGGGGGGGGGGGGAGCCTTTTGGAGGGGTCTGAAGTAGTCAATCCCCCCCCTCTCTGAGTAAAAATAAGGACTTTTTGGTTGGGAGCAGAGTAGGTTGTATTATTTCATTCTGCACTATATTTTAGAAAAACGGTACATGAAAGCAGTATTTAAAATACAGAGCAGGTGCCTTACGGGATTGGGGGGAAACGGGGATATCCCCGTAGGGGAAAAAAGTATCAATAAGGGGGGGGATTAAAAGATTTTTTTTATGGCAGCATAGGGGAAATTGGAATATACACATTCTATTCCACCCTTGCCCGGTAGGGACAAATCAAAATTAGAATACCTCAGAACTTAAAATAATTATATGACCTTTAATTTATATTTAATTCAATATGCTAAACAAAATGAAATCATTAGTGATATTATAATCATGAAATCCATTAAAACACCAATTTTGCGTACATAAACTATCTATGTTTATTTTTATCTATGATAGATAGATGTATATGCGGAAATGATGATAGATAGATATTTAGAGAGAAACACTAATGACCTTAATTTCCCTGGAGCAGGAATTAACAGTAAAATCCCGGTTCCGTGGATTCGCGTAATTCCGCGTAGAGTTCCCTAAGGGGGAGATAAACTGCGTAGAACATTGTTGCGAATCTACCTGTTCCAGCGTACAGGGTTTCATTTTTTTTAATTTATAAAAAGGGGTTTATTTAATACGAGGTTTTAATAAAATCCACAGGTTTAATTGTCAACAAAATTGGTTGTAAAAAGTCGAAAACATGAATTGTAGAAAATGTTCTAAAATGCGACCCTGCAGGCCGAATGGCCATAAGCATAACATGTAGCGCCTCAGTTGTACGAGAACCGTGCTGGAGTGATACCGACGCTCAGTGTTCTAAGTGAATTTAACGCAACAATGTGAGACAGCGTAATGTGAGACGTGAAAAAACGCGCAACAATGATCGAACTCCCGTTCAAAATTGGGAAGAAGACAAAATGGATTTCTGGGATTACGGAAACCACCACATGCAAAGTAAAAATATTTGTAAAAGAAAAAGAGTGTTTTGTTATTTAGATAAGAACGACTAAAAATCAATATTTTTTTTTTATTTGCATATATTCCTTATATAGGAAGGGAAGCATAAATGCAACACAAAAATTGATAATACTTTTTTATATTATATTTTGAAATCATATAGAAAAATTTGAGAATGCACATTTTTAAAAACTTTGTCAAAAACTTTTGACGTTTTAAAAAAAAAGTTTTTCATATTCCATAGTTCTTTGGAGCTTTTATAATTATGGTAAAATTGTCAAAACAAAGATTGAGTGAGGGCAAGAGTGAGGATATTTTCTGAATACGCAATTTGCGTATTAACCTGGGAGGTTTTTATGTTCTATATTCTGATTTTTACTTTCCATTATTTTCCATTCTTAATTAAATTTCCCATATTACTCATAAATTAGATATTCTCTATAACTTCCCATATTACTCATAGATTGAATATTCTCTATAATTTCCCATATTACTCATAGATTGAATATTTTCTATAATTTCCCAATATTACTCATAGATCGAATATTTTCTATAATTTCCCAATATTACTCATAGATTGAATATTTTCTATAATTTCCCAATATTACTCATAGATTGAAAATTTTTTATAACTTCCCATATTACTCATAGATTGGATATTCTCTATAATTTCCCATATTACTCATTAATTAAATATTCTCTATAATTTTCCATATTACTCAAAGATTGAATATTCTCTATAATTTCCCAAATTAATGCTCATAGATTAAAAATTCTCTATAATATCCCATACTAAAAATTCGTCCATTTAAGATTCCACATTTACTTTATTTTTAACTATCTCAGAATAAAAAATCACGTTTTAAAGCATTATAATGGCACTTTTCTTGTTTGAAAGGATGTAATAATGCTATTGATGTAAAATTTGTTAGTTAGTCAACGAAAATAAATTTATTTTCAAACTTAAGAAGAACAGTGTATAGCACTGTACAACATTTTAAAGAAAATACAGTCATAAAAAGATGAAAATTCACATGCATTTGTTTTTACAACAAGTAGCCGTGGGACGTAGAACAAATAAGGTCAATGATGCGAAAAACTAGTTTTTTTTTTTCAACCTTGTTCGGTAATTTTTACAACAACTATATATTGTTTTGATAATAAAATAAATTCTTTCTGAGGACAAAGTTTAAATTTGTTCATTAACCTTGGCGTTTTAAAACTTTTTTGATGTACGGTACTAGAAACAACATAAAAATTTTTTGTTTTGACTTTTTTACAGAATACAGGGGCGTATTCAGGAATTTGTCCTGAAGGGGGGGGGGCTTGAATTTCTTTTTCTTTCCAGGGAAGGCTCAGCACCCGTTGGGGCCTGAAACCCCCCTGAAATGAAAAGATTTCACTCCTCTAAGCGAAAAGTATAAAACATTTTAAAAAACGTTTAGATATTTAATACTAATTACTGTAACTAAATGAAAAGCTAAGAAATTTTGGGAAACAGATTTTGATGAAAATTACAGGATTTGAGTAAAAAGCACTGAATTTAGCGAAAAGTACAGAATCATGCGAATAGTACATGAATTGGATGAAAAAAACTCCCCTGGATTAAAAGAAAGTTAAGAATTAAGTTAAAAGTTACAGAAATATGTTAATAGAGTTAAAAGTATCGAAATATGTTAATAGTACATGAATGGAGTAAAAAGTACTGAAAGTAAGTAAAAACTACTGTCCTAGATTGAGAAGTGCAAGAAATCCGCGAAAGGTATTAAATTGAGTAAAAACTACAGAATTAAAAAAGCACTTATTTAGTTTATATATTTTCTCAGTGTTCAGTGAGTTTATAAATTTTATGTTCAGAGTTCATGACTTTCAAAATTATTTTTCTTTTGTTTGTTTTTGTGCAACAAATTCAGAGGCTAACACAAATCTGCCCCTTCAGTAAAAGTAAATTCAACCTATATGAAGCTTAAAGTCTGACCGCGTCAACCTTGTTGCACCGGCTAGTCCTGTTCATACAGTACAAACTGGGACCGGAAAGGTTGACCCGGCTCGGGAATTCAAATGTACTACGGCTACCCGTGTGCTGTACATTACTATGCTAGGAAAAGATTGTGATTATTAGCCTCATCTTGTTTTCATCCTTTGCAACAATATGTCATCAGTTCTGCTCAAATCAAAAAAGACAATGTTAGAAATTTCCAAGGTTGAAACCGTCAGGCTGCAATAATATAAGAATTATAAAATTAGATTCTGAGAGGAGTTCTTACGAGAATCCCATGTATCACAGGGGCTGACTATGCCCATATTTTCGATGAGTTTGGTTCAGCCGTTTCTCAGTTTATTCTCCTTGGTGGTAACCTAAGAATATAATGAACTGTGCCTGTATCTATGTATGGTGTATGAGGAAGTGCTAATGATATTAAATGATATTCTGGAATATAGAAATCTGGATCAAACTCATTATAAACCCATCCTAGGCAGTACTATACGTAGTAACAGGGCTACAGATGGTTTAATTCAGGCCATTGGGGTAGGCAGGCATACGGGCATACAAGGGGTAGACAGCATACAGGCATACAGGGGTAGACAGGGATACAGGCTTACAGGGGGGTACACAGGGATACAGGCATACAGGGGGTAGACAGCGATACAGGCATACAGGGGGTAGACAGGGATACAGGCATACAGGAGGTAGACAGGGATACAGGCATACAGGGGGTAGACNATTATTTTGTTTATTTCTCCCAGAAGGGATACAGGCATACAGGGGGGTAGACATGCAAACAGGCAAACAGGGGGTAGACAGGCATGCAGGCAAACAAAGGGGCCTCATCAGAAATTTATATCATCGGCGCAAAATAAGGCCGACAAATGTAACTTTATCCGACATAAATACTTTTGGAACTGAACCCTAGCATACAACTATAATGTCCTATTTATATATTTTTTACACAAGATATACCAGAACATAGTTGGAAATATTCTATTAGATCTACCAGAATACATAGTTGGAAATATTCTATTAGATCTACCAGTACATAGTTGGAAATATTCTATTAGATATACCAGCATACATAGTTGGAAATATTCTATTAGATCTACCAGAAAACATAGTTGGAAATATTCTATTAGATCTACCAGAATACATAGTTGGAAATATTCTATTAGATCTACCAGAATACATAGTTGGAAATATTCTATTAGATCTACCAGAATACATAGTTGGAAATATTCTATTAGATCTACCAGAATACATAGTTGGAAATATTCTATTAGATCTACCAGAAAACATAGTTGGAAATATTCTATTAGATCTACCAGAATACATAGTCGGAAATATTCTATTAGATCTACCAGAATACATAGTTGGAAATATTCTATAAGATCTACCAGAGTACATAGTTGGAAATATGAATAAGGATAAAGAATATAAAATGAAACTTAAGATTATTAAAAGAAAAAAGGAGAAATTAAAGCAAGTTAAAATTTTAAATAAAAGCAAATGAACTTTCATGGTTTTGGGTGGGGACAGGTTTACAGCAGATGATTGGGGGGGGGGTAATCATCGTATCCCTCCCTCCCTCCCCTTGTTCCGAACTAATCGATCAATTATGATTTTCTTCCACCAAGATAAAGGAAACACCGAGGTCTCTGTGTAAACATGAAAATTATCTAATTTGTTGAAAATCCTGGAAACACGAGCAGACGACATTTTTCATGCTCATACCATTTACGATATTGGAGTATAATTGGATAATGGGAGCGGAGGGGGGGGGGAGGAGCGGAGGTAGAGAGAGGGGGGAATCCAATTTTCGAAATCTAGTATAATCATAATTTATATCATTGAAAACACAGTGTGAGGGAGGTGCCCCGAGTCTAACTATTGGAAATCGGATTTTTTAAATCTGAAGAAATTATCGAGAAAGTATTTTTTAGAAATTTGAAACTTCGGAGAGCCAACGTTTGAATTAAAAGATGATTATTAATTCTTGAAACTTTTAATAAACAAAAAAAACTGCAAACTCCTCAAACTCAAAAATTTCTAATCCTTGTATCTTAGTACCTTGATGGCGTACTGTTGGTATTTCAAACTATTATTTGATTTTACAGAAGTCATATTTAAAATATCGAAGGTCTACATCATCAGGACATCAGGTTATAAAGATATAGAGATTAAAAAATAAAATTTTGTGGCAACTTTTTTTTAATAACTAAGGGGTTTTATGGCCTAATTGACATATTGATGATATGTATTGATAACAGAATAACTTTATAACAGGTTAACTTTATAGCAGGTTAACTTTATAACAGATTAACTGTATAACAGATTAACTTTAGAACAGATTAACTTCAAAACAGATTAACTTCAGAACAGATTAACTTTGTAACAAATTAACATTATAACAGATTAACTTTAGAACAGATTAATTTTATAAAAGATTAACTTTATAACAGATCAATTTATAACAGATTAACTTTAGAACAGATTCACTCTTTCACAGATTAACTTTAGAACAGATTACCTTTATAACAGATTAACTTTGTAACAAATTAACATTATAACAGATAAACTTTATAATAGATTATTTTATAACAGATGAACCGTATAACAGATTAACTTTAGAACAGATTAACTTTACAACAGATTAACTTTAGAACAGATTAACTTTAGAACAGATTAACTTTATAACAGATTAACTTTATAACAGATTAACTTTAGAACAGATTACCTTTATATCACATTAAGTTTATAACAATTTCTTTAACAGAGACCCTTGATAACATGAAAAGATAATATATGCCAGTACACAATTGCAAGTTGTTATATTGAAAACTAAAGCTCGGGGCACTACGGGAAGGCCTGCCTAAAAATTATGAAAACCTTGGAAATTAAGGCAACGCGAAATCAAGCATCTAAGGATATAATATAATATTAAAGCGAAAAGATTGAGATATCTGACCATTTCATTCTTGAGTTATCTAGATATCTCTAATATTTCGTAAACTTACTTAAACTGTTAATAACCTATTATTTTAATGTTTTTACAAGTTATAAACTCTTTAGAATCTATTTGGCTAACAGGAGAACTTAACACTTGCCTCAAACTCAGATTTTCTAATCCCTGTATCTTTGCAACCTATTTTTGTAAACCTTGAATATCTCAAATAAAAAATCCTGGTTCTGATAATATTATTCTTCCTGTCATCATTTCTTCCTTTATATAAATTTAAATAAACGAGAAACCTTCATATCTTTGTTTTCAAATATGTGTTTATTATTTTGTTTATTTCTCCCAGAAAATCTAGTTTATTAAAAACATATATAAGGGTTTTATTTTCATTGAGTGCCTTAAACAATTGATTATTTGATTAAATGCTTCATTGATTGATCAAAATATGAATAAATTAATTGATGGATTGAATTATTTTAAGGATATAGTCCTGAGTATCCTTCAATCTGAACTGCTGGACCCAGGGGATCTAAAGGACGCACATCGCCATTTTGCTCTGGTAGAGAAATGGCGGGAAGTGGAGAAGGTTTGTTTTAAAATCTTATTTTTCAATTTATTCCTATTTCTTCTCTTTTATTTTTTCATCGTCCATTCTACCTACTCGTAATCCCTCCCACCTACTCTTAATCTCTCCTAATCCTTCCTACCTTCTCCTAATCCCTCCTAATCCCTCATAATTCCTCCTAATTCCTCCTACCTTCTCCTAATCCTTTTTACCTTCTCCTAATCCCTCCTACCTTCTCCTAATCCCTCCTTTCTTCTCCTAATCCATCCTACCTTCTTCAAATTCCTCCTACCTTCTCCTAATCCCTCTTACCTTCTCCTAATCCCTCCTTTCTTCTCCTAATCAATCCTACCTTCTCCTAATTCCTCCTACCATCACCTAAACCCTCCTACATTTTCCTAATCCCTCCTAATCCCTCCTAATTCCTCCTAATTCCTCCTAATTCCTCCTACCTTCTCTTAATCCTTTTTACCTTCTCCTAACCCTTCTTACCTTCTCCTAATCCCTCCTACCTTCTCTTAATCCCTCCTATAATCTCCTATTCCCTCCTACATTCTTTTAATCCTTCATACCTTCTTCTTATCTCCCTACTATCTCCTAATCCATCCAACATCCTCCTAATCCCTTTTACCTTCTGCTAACCCCTCCTACCTTCTACTAATCCTCCTTACCATCTCCTAACCCCTTCTACCTTCTCCTAACCCCTTCTACCATCTCCTATTCCCTCCTACCTTCTCCTAAACCTCCTTACCATCTCTTATTTCCTCCTACCTTCTCCTAATCCCTTTTTTCTATTCCTAGTTCTCTTTGTAAATTCCCCTTCTATCAGATCTTGTCTTGTCCATGGGTATTTTAAAAGTGGGAAATTCTTGAAATAATTTGAAGAAATCTGAAATCTGTAATCTGAAAGTTTGAAAGTGGAATCTTATCTTGTATATCTTACATCCTCATTTATCTTTTTTCCTTCTCCTTTCCTTTCAATCTTACAAATTCAATTCGGCAATTTTTTGATCAACTTTTTCTTCATTTCAACCTTTTTTGGTTTCTTTTCTTCACTTTTCGTTTGTTCCTAGTTTTCCTTGTTTT
>NW_019402090.1:0-3375 GCF_000591075.1 Eurytemora carolleeae
GAAAAAAATGGATCATGAACATATTTTTCTGATTTTTTCAACAAAAGAAAAATGTTGCTTTTTCTTGTTCCTTTTTGCTTATTTTTATATGCTAAAAATTTATGAGATTTGGGTTTTTTTGAAGCACTGATCATAACTTCATAACTAAGCCTGATTGATCTACCAATTACAGATTTTTATTTTTTATTCTATTAGCTGAAATGTAAATTTACACGGAATTTTGCGCTTTTTAAAATTTTTTTTGTATACTGGACGAATAGATGAGAAAATATAACAAATTGACTGTTCAAAATATTAAAAAAATATGAAGTATTATTTATCTCTGGAAACTAATTTGAATTCCACCCATTTCAAATCCTGATTTACAAGAAACAAGTTTTTTTTCGGCGAGAAATAATGTTTTTAATTTACACGAGACGAGTAACAATGTTTTAAAAAGCGATAGGCACAATTGCTGTTAATTTATTTAACTTGAAAACCCAGATATTCTCCAAAAATCTATTATTATTATTATGCTAGACTTTAATCACGATATGATGAAAAAAGAAAGAAATACTTCTTATTGGCTTCTAACAACCACTAATTAAGGAAATTTATACTTTCTTCTATATATTCTCATCTTTTGTATTATTATAAAGCATCTAGGCCAATTAAGGGAGTGTACATCTCTTTATTTGTAGTAATAATCATTTTTAAAAGAGAAATTTTTTAAAATTAATTTATGTAAGATGGCGGGGGATGAAACAGATGGGTTGTGTGTATCCAAACAGGGTTTCCAGGTAATTTATATATTCAAACACTTGTCTATTTGTCTATCTTTATGAATATATCCATCTATTCGTTTATTCATCTACTAATTTCTGTCTATCTATCTATCTATCCATCTATCCATCTATCTATCTATCTATCTATCTATCTATCTATCTATCTATCTATATATCTATATATCTATCTATCTATCTATCTATCTATCTATCTATCTATCTATCTATCTATCTATCTATCTATCTATCTAGGAGGAAGGGGAGATTCATTCCCAGCTTCCTACACAACCTATTGAAGAACTAGAGGAGGAAGATACTCAGACTCATCCACAGGTATCATCTCATTCATTCATTCATCTTATCATTCATTTATTCTTTTATTCATCTGTTCATCTATTCATCTATTCATCTATTCATCTATTCATCTGTTCATCTGTTCATCTGTTCATCTGTTCATCTGTTCATCTGTTCATCCGTTCATCTGTTCATCTGTTCATCTGTTCATCTGTTCATCTGTTCATCTGTTCATTTGTTCATTTGTTCATTTATTCAATTGGTTTAGTTAAAAAAAAAACACAAAAGTCGTCTTTGCTATAATTTAAAAAGATTTTTTTACTTTCTAAGCATATCTCTCACCAAAAAACTTGTTTTTTTACGTAATTTCCCGATAGAAATGCGTAACTTTAATATGTTTGTGGATAAACTTTATCTTAAAACAGATTGCCATGTTTGGTTTGCAATTTTTTAGCCCCTTCAAACTAAGGTTTTTTTAGGGCCTTGCTCACTTTACCGGCCTAAATTCTGCTTTAAACTAATAGAAAACTATACTAATTGACGTCTAACAAATTTTGTTTTAAAATATTTGGTATTTTTCAAACAAATGAGATGCGTAACAATTACAATTTTAGCTTTATTTTAGCAGGAGAGCATACTGTCCTAAAAATGATTAAACAAATGTAGAATTTTATAACCGTGGCGTTAATTTTTAACCATTTTTAGCACCTACAAATAATTTAGCTATAGTTTTACTTTTAATGTTGAATGTTGGAATTCAAAAACAATACTGCATCCAATAATGTCATTTACAAGTGTACGAAGCGTGCACACTATTCGGATAAATTCCTAATGGATTACCTTCTACTATTGGACTATCTTTGATTCACTCACTCATTCATTTATTCATTCATTCATCAATGTATTTATCCTTTCATTAATTAATTTGTTGATGAGTAGGTTTGGGGACAGCTGTATCCTCACTGCGGAACATTCCCTCGGTTAGCCTTGTCTACAGACTCCTTCAAGCTTGGTCGAGGAAGGTCTATGGACTACGTTATCAGGAATATATCAATAAATCACAACAGTACAGTCACATTCTTAAATCCGTGGAACACACAGACGACATTTATGCAATCATCTATGTTTTTGATGTTGTCGTATAGATATTTACATCGCACGAAAGTGATATTTTGGTGGTTTTGTAATGTCAAACTCAAATGTATTTAGTTTCATTGGTTGGTTGGTTTGAATGGTTGGTTGGTTGGTTGATGGATTGATTAGTGGGTGGGTGGGTTGGTTGGTTGGTTGGTTGGTTGGTTGGTTGGTTGGTTGGTTGGTTGGTTGGTTGGTTGGTTGGTTGGTTGGTTGGTTGGTTGGTTGGTTGGTTGGTTGGTTGGTTGGTTGGTTGGTTGGTTGGTTGGTTGGTTGGTTGGTTGGTTGGTTGGTTGGTTGGTTGGTTGGTTGGTTGGTTGGTTGGTTGGTTGGTTGGTTGGTTGGTTGGTTGGTTGGTTGGTTGGTTGGTTGGTTGGTTGGTTGGTTGGTTGGTTGGTTGGTTGGTTGGTTGGTTGGTTGGTTGGTTGGTTGGTTGGTTGGTTGGTTGGTNGAACTGCAATCCCCTCACCAACCCCCGAACTGCAATCTCTTCCTCCAACCCCCGAACTGCTATCCCCCCTCTTGACACCTCTGAAATATTCAGTTGTTGGGACGAGGCGCATGTGGTGAGGTGCGGCTAGGGTTCCGTATCCCGGACCTGCATAGGGTCGCTATCAAGGTTATCTGCAAGAAAAAGACATCAACAGTTTCCAGTGCACAAACGTTAGTATTTTTCATTTCAAAAAAAATATTTAAGTATTTTAATATTTTGAAGGAACTGATCTTGTTGAAATCACTCTCCTCTCATTCTAATGCTCTAATCCTTGTATTTTTGTGTCTTCTAGACCTTTAAAATTTTGACCTAAAAATTCTGCTGTATCAAACAGTTATCGTTTTTAATATCAAGTGTTTCCCACATCATGGGGTTGCAAAGGTATAGGGATTAGAAAATTATAGTTTAAAGGGACTGTAAAGAAAAAATGAGAGGTGGGCATAGACTGAAACCTGAGAATCTCAGGAGTTAACGATACCTATATAACATATAACTGGTGTTCCTGTCTTGAGAATTGACATTAAACTGTGTCAAAATTATACCAAAACGTATATATGTAAGATATACGTCCTCATCATGTGACCCAAAATCCCTCCAATGGCAGTGCAGTATATTGGCACGTTATACAGAAGGAGACACGTGACAATAATACTGCACTGCCATTGGTTGGAGTTCTGGTCGCGTGATGCG
>NW_019402091.1:0-13884 GCF_000591075.1 Eurytemora carolleeae
TAAAGTTATGGATATTTCCCAGTCTTTCTTTTTATAATATTACTTTGTAATATCAGTAATATTTTTCGTCTTCGTACATCACAAAAAGATAACAGTAGACAGATGCTAGGTTAAAAAAACATTTAATTGAATGCACGAAAACAAAACAACAAACAGACGAGCTAAATGTTTACACAAGTACTGTCGAATATATTAAAGGTAACGATATAAATGTTAATATCAATGATTTAAATTTTAGGAGTTAAAGATTGAAGGATTCCTGGTTGGTAGATGGGCAAATGAATTGGAAGCAGGTTTTATCCNTCCAGTGTCCTAATTTAATGAATTTAAGCCGCGTCTCGAATCCCCCAAAAACCGGTTTCAATGTGGCGCCTGCTTAAATCTTGAAATATTTAATACAAATTTAAGTGGAAACAACAATATTTAAGCCGCAGCTTAAATTTAAACCTTGGCTCAAATTCTTTAATTTCGGCCTCAGATCGTAAAAAACAAAATAAACGTCCGTGTAAAACTAAAAGAATTTTTTTTTTGTATTTTCCTCGAAACAAGTTTTTCTGTTTTGTAAACTTCGTAAAAATAAATAATTAAAAAGATTATTGATTCTAAAAGATCTACTTAGCTTAAGCTGGGAGGGATAAATGTATTTCCATATATGAATTTATCAAATTCTAAATTTCATAATAAAAGTCTAATAATTGATGTCTGCAACATTTCTTGGTATTACAGGGCTATCCTAAAAGAAAGAGCTTTTTATTGACAACTTGGAACTCTTGAAGTAAATCGATCTGAAATTTGATTTTTTGCCTTCAATATGGTCTGTAAATGATAAACTTAACTAATAGAAACGTAAGTAAGTTTAATTTTTCTCTATTGATAGAAGGGCATGTCCATATATGAATAACAAAACAGATTGAACACTAGATGTCGTCTTCTCAAGATTTAAGGGGTTTTCGATCACAATAACCCTGAGGCAGAAGCCCAAAGGAGTTACGCGTAGGCGGCGTAAAACAGGCTCTTTCTATGAATTGTAATTCTACGCAGCATGCGCGTAACTTCTTAGGGCTTCTGCCTCAGGGTTATTGTGATCGAAAAACCCCTAAATCTTGAAAAAAATCTAGTGTTCTCTCTGTATTGTTATTAATCTATGGGCATGTCGGATTTGCAACGATACATTTAAGATTTTTCTAGTCAAACATAAATTAGTTAATATCCGTGTTTTTTGTTGTATTTGTTTCTCTACAAAAGTGACTTTAGCATTTCTTGCTTCATAATTTAACACTTAGAAAGCTAGAAAAACAACGCTATCTTTCACATTACTGATCAGATCAAGGTTTCAAGGTTACCAACGTGAATCAGGCATGCTCTTTTTTAACCTAAGGGTCCCTTAGTAGTAGGACGACAGTTCCTTTAATAAGGGAAGATAAAAAACAAGAATTCTGTAAAAACGCCTCGCTAATCTCATATTTTGTCGTGAACCCAGTATATGATATTAATATATGATATTAATATATGATATTAATGATATTAATTATTAAAATAATTGGACATAAAACATGGGATTTAGAGGGGGGGGGTCAAATTGACCCCCCCTCCAGCATATCCTGGTTTTTAAGTACCCCAGCAGGGATAGGGTTAATAATCTTCAAGGTACTGGTAAAACAACTTGTTTTTTAACTAAGCGGATATTGTTTAGATGTCGTCTTTTTCACAGTTATATGGGTCTCACTGTAGTAGGATTATAGTTTTCAGATGTTTATATATTTATCCTTGAATGGGGGCTGTAAACCCGCAATATATTCAGATGTCGTCATTGTTACAGAGAGCTTTTTGAAAGAAAACCATATATTTAATTGCAAAAGCACAAGAAAGCACAGGGGTTTCGGGATAATCTAAATATATAAGTAGATTCTAACAGCCATATAAATAAGTTTAGGGGCGCCAGTAGCACGTCGAAACCTTGATTTAGTCAGAGTTGTGTGTTGAAAAATCCTATTTTAAGAGTTTTCAATGAAATAGCGGGTTTTCGGTCGAAATTCTTAACTAAAACATAACATTTAAACAACTTAGAGACTTCTCTTAACAAAAACTCCTAAGCCGTCAAGCCTTATTTGATATGTATAAGAGGTTTATGGAATAAACCAATATTGGCTGAGACCCCGTAATATCCAACTGTGTGCAACCATGGTCCATGGTATATGTCAAAATAAATATAGCAACTGTGTGCAACCATGGTCCATTTAAATCCTTCAATTTAAAGGTTTACACTGTGAATATCAAGTTTAGTCATTGAAGCTAATCGCTTTCCCAAACAAAGTTTTTGCTCTCTGTTTTAGATCTCAACCAGAGGAATCTATTTAATTTTTCATACAAAAATATGTTGAATACTTTTTTAGGCTTTCCTTGGATTGTTTGATGGATCCAACACTGGGAAAATGGTTGTGAAGGTTTAAGCTTAATTCTGTTTATCATTTTCATCCTTCAAGAAACTTGAAGTCAATTAGATGCTGGAAGCTGCTCTAATAAAATCTTAAAAATCTGTATTTCGTTTCTGAAAAACTTGTATTTTATAAAAGTAAAATAGATTTTAAATAAAGACGCGGTTAACATAAATATGCTGATGTTTATTTTAAGCAAATATTTATCATTATTTTTCCAACTACAGTGAGACATACAGGGTGTCCCACATCATATTAGATTACGATTTTCTGGACTAATAAAAAAATTCAAGAAAAATGAATCATTTTGAAAAATTGAGCAAAACTAATTAATAGAAATTTTCCTGCAGAGAAAACTATTTTTAGAGTATTATGGTTTTATTTTGGAGTACAAGTTGGAGATAATCTAATATGATCTCTGTATAAAACTGAGAAAGGAAGACGATATTTTAGCAATCTTGTGTATATTTGATGTTATTACAGGGTGAACAAAAAACCAGGATTATCGATGATTTGGACAAAATTAAAAAATGGTCATCAAAAATTTAATGAGATTTAAGAAAAAATGTAAGCCAACAGTTTTAAGGTTATAATTTGATAACATTTACTTGAGATTTGCACTGAAATCTTTGCGGATTTTTTGTTATATAGACTTTAGAAAAGTACTTTCCCAGTAATTTGTTAAAAAAGTTTTATTTTTTTCAAAAAAAATTGGTTCCGCGTTTTTTTTGTTCATTATTCCAAAAATATTTTTGAATTTTGTATCACATTTTTTCTTTTTATGACTAAAATCCGAACAAATTTTTATTTTGAACATTTAGTCAAAAACATCAATAATCCCGTTTTTTTTCACTTATCCTGTATAGCAAATAGTTTTACCATTAGCTTAAAAATCAAGATGGGTGTGTTTACATCGCACAATTGCTATGGTCATCTTTATTGAACATTAATAAAATAGCCCAACTTGAGTATAAAAGTTCTCTTCCTTTTTCACATTTGTATGGTTCCCATTGCACTCCTTTAAAATTAATGCTAGAAACAAGTGCGGTTTTAAAATGATTATGGCAAGGGCTACAAAAAGTGCAATTGAGTTATTAACTAACTTAAAAGTCGACTTAGTTAAGAAAAATGTCTCATTATTTTTATAGCTTAACGACGAGGAGGGTAAAGAGAGTCACTTTAATTAACGTCAGAAATCCATTTGGCTCAATCTTCATAATGTTCTCAATATTCTCTGGAGTCTGGACACTCAATATCCTTTGTTAATTCGCTATCTGAAAAGCCATTCACCCAGCAAATTAAAATTCGCAAAAAAATTAAAAATTTGACTGATCCAAAGGTTGTTTTCAAGAAAAACAGAAAATGTATTAGTTTACTTCAGAGGTGTCTGTGCACAATTTCTTTGCAAAACTTGGGCAATCTGATTCCTTTTCTAATTATTTAAATCCTAGCGTAATAAAGCCCAGCCTTTAACATGAGAATTGTATTTTTTTTAAAAGTTTTGTCAAATAAACGTGGAGATATTTGCTACTTCGGGGTCCGAACAAGTACATTGCCTTGACTACAGTCCCGGAGTTTTGTCTATTAATCAATAGAAAACTCTTTATAGTTCATGGAGTATCAATATTCATAGAAAAATCTTGATAGTTCAAGGAGTATCAACATTCATAGAAAACTCTTTATAGTTCATGGAGTATCAATATTCATAGAAATCTCTTTATAGTTCACGGAGTATCAATATTCATAGAAAACTCTTGATAGTTCAAGGAGTATCAATATTCATAGAAAACACTTTATAGTTCATGGAGTATCAATGTTCATAAAAAAATCTTGATAGTTCAAGGAGTATCAATATTCATAGAAAACTCTTTATAGTTCATGGAGTATCAATATTCATAGAAAACTCTTTATAGTTTATGGAGTATCAATATTCATAGAAAACTCTTGATAGTTCAAGGAGTATCAATATTCATAAAAAGTTTTAATTAAAATTTTAAGAAAGTTTGTAACTTCTGTCATCTTGTTTGTCTATGATTTAGGTTTCATATACGGTTAATATTTACAATATTCACAAAGGAACATATAAATGTTTAAACTCAATAACTCTTTTTAACTTTTATTTATTAATTTTGATTTAATTAAGTGGATGAATTAAGAAATGACAAAGATTCATAATTTAAATAAAAGTTTATTTAGTATTATTGTATTATATTTTATTCATTATTTAAAGATCTTCTTTAAATCTTTTAAACTTTGGATGAATATTTAAGTATTGATCAGGTTTGGTTTTATATTATTAAATTTAGGCTTGTACTAATTCGTACTAATACTAATTCGTATTTTTATATTTATTTATTTATTATACTAAGTCTTTATATTACAGTGAAAATAATCTTCCTGTCGCTTTTTGTATTTGCTTATAAACAGAATTGTTCTCAATTCGAAGCAGTTAAATCTTTTTTTACTAACAGGTTTTTATTAACCGAAAAACAGATCAAAGTAACTGACAAGATAACAAGTTATTTTAAGATCAATACATACAGAAATAAATCTTTGATTTATAAGATCTATCTCTGTCTTCTTAATATTTGCTGTCTTTGGATAAATCAAGTATTTCGTTAGATTCAGCCTTAAAACCAAATTCCACGACTTAAAGGGAGTGTTCGCGAAAAATGAAAGGGGGTATAGGCTTATTGCGATAAAAAAGCGCTTTTGATCGCTACTAATCTTACTTCTATCTGTTGCGTCTAATTTGTTGGATTCAAGAGATTTAATTTTGCATAGCATAAAGGTACTATTCAAGCTGATTGTTTGATGACAAAGGCAGCTTATGGTAAAGCCCGCTATTTTGCTTAAAAGTAGAGGCAAAGAAATGCAAAGTTTAAAGGGACTGTAGAGGAGAAATGAAAAGGGGTACAGGCTGAAACCCGAGCATTTTAGGAAACGACGATGTCTCAGAGGAGTCTGAAAAACTTAGGTTTGCTCCTATTATTATGTGAATTTAATAATTTTTCATTTTCAATAGATATTATTAATAACATTATAGTATGAATATTATGACCCGTATCATGTGTCCACTGGTTCGGACCATGCACCTTTTAAACTCATGTAAACGAAAGTAAAACTGAAATAACTTTCCTTGCACTTCTGGCCGATTTCTTAGACGTTCTACCATAGGTAGAACCATAGTCACACTATGGTTACGCTTTACCAGAGCAGTGTAGATAGATAGATACGACCTATAGTTGTACCTAATGGCAACATTGAATAAGAAATTGGCCATTTATCCTTGAGTCATAGTTTCTTCCGCTGTTTAACCTCGTTTTGTCGTAAATTGTGATTTTATCTTTTTTTTCCTGAACAAGTCGGTCCACTCAACTGAGAATCTCAATACCAAGCTTAGAACATGTCTGTGGCTCTCCCAAGCTCCACAATCAAAATTTAAGGCAAATCGGTCAAGGGGTTCTTGATTTTATTATTGGACAAACAAACAAACAGGCAGACACCCAAACAAAGATCACAACTTTATATATAACTATATGGGAGCAATAGCGTTTTTTTGTAGTGATATAAATAATCAACTTTTTTAAAGAGAATAATTAAGAAAAGAAAAATGTACTTTAAGGGTTTGATTTGAAAGGAATTGAGTTTTTGCCACAAAAACTCAAATTTTGTAATCCCTATATCTTTACAACCTGAAAGTGTAAGTCTTTAATTATTCTTACATTCTAACATTCTAACAGCATTCATAGTTTGAAAAATCATTGGTCTAAACCATTGGGTTGCTAAGATACAGGGATTATAAAGTTTGATTTTGTGGCAAAAACTCAATTCCTTAGTTTTTTTTTGTGAGGGGGGCAATATTATTATAATAAATGAAATATCGTTTATGCCTTGCATGAATATAAACATATTTGAGTGAGGACAGCAATTGAAGATTTGACTGCCCCCTGGCAATTTTTAAAACATTTTTTAACAACATTCAGTGGCGGCAAATAAAAGTTTCCAGGGGGAGGGGGGAATAATTGAAAAATTGAATTAAAAAATGAAAATGAAATTTTTAAAAGTAATTTTATAATTTTCATATTATCACCATGAAAACTGGGGGAGGAATTTTTCTCACAAAAAAAATACAAACTAATGATTGATTGGTTAAGTTTATTTTTTTTCTAACCGTTTTTAAAAATAAAATTGAAGAATTAAACTAGAAGCTGACCCTTTCCTTAGGGGGGGGGGACACACACTCTCAATTTTCCTGGAAGGGGTAAGGTCACTCATTGCTTGCAAAAGTAAATTAAAAATGAATGCCGCAAATGTCGTCTATATCAAGTTTCGTTGGACACCTTCTACTCAAATTTGAATCTTGAATCTTTTCTAAATAATTGACAAAACGCACTTCAAACAGTTAAAATATAAGATTATAAAATCTACAAACCATGTTGAAGAAAATCTGCCAAATTGCAACATTTTCAAAACCATGCCTCGCTGTTGAGACTATACTGTAACGTGTTTACTTGTCAAGGTAAGAATGCTATAGTTGAAAACAACTATAGGACCTGTGCGTAAAATAAAGTTACTTACTGAACAGTTTTGTATCCTGCTTGAACTTGAAAATCTAAAATCTGATGAAAAATCAATCGGTAAAAAATAAAATAAATATAAAAGAGGAATGGGACGTTAAAGACGCCAGACGGAATTTTCTTTTAATTTAAATAAGTTAGTTAGTTTCTTTTTTTGCAAAATCATTATTCCATTCAAAACTAAAACAAAAACAATTATTAGTCTAAATTCAGATCATTTAAGGTTCATCTTTTTGATGTTAATCCTGTATTCAATCATTTGATTTTCAGGTCTTTTTGTGACAAACGCTTACATGTTGAGATTTTGTTGGGCCGATTATATAGTTTGAAACCATACAAACAACAAAACGGGAGCATTTTGAGAAAAAAAAAATTTCAAAAGAATATTATTTTAAATTCATTAAAAGTTTGTAAATTTCTATTGCTTGTTGCTAAACCAATTCAATCTGAAAGCATTCTTTGTTAGTAAAAGAATCTGATATAAATTCAGACATTTTAAATTAGTTTTTTAGATTAGATAAGTAGCTTGAAATTTGTCCTGGAGAACACTAAAAGGTGAATTAGTTAATGAACTAGAGATACAGCAATACGGAACACATAATACAGAATAAAGGATACAGGATACAGAATACAGCAATACGGAACACAGAATACAGAACACAGAATACAGAATACAGAATACAGCAATGCGGAACACAGAATACAGAACACAGAATACAGAATACAGGATACAGCAAAACAGAACACATAATACAGAATAAAGGATACAGGATACAGAACACAGAACACCCAACACAGAACACAGAACACAGAACACAGAACTCAGAATACAGAATACAGAATACAGAATACAAAATACAGAATACAGAATGCAGAATACAGAAAACAGAATACAGAATACAGAATACAGAATACAGAATACAGAATACAGAATGCAGAATACAGATTACAGAATATAGAATACAGAATACAGAATACAGAATACAGAATACAGAATACAAAATACAAAATACAATAACTGAAAAAATATGATTCCATGTTGTTTATCAATTATTTTATCTGTTTATTAATCTTTTCTTGAGAGTTGAGACCAAAGAGAATAGAATATATATTTGAGTGGAATTTAGGCAATTCTTCGGTATGAATTTTGTCAATCCCTTTCAGCCTGAAAGGGAGTTCAAAGTGTACAAATCATGTAAATGTTCACAAATTATCCATTTCAATTTCGAATTTTTTAAAGCTGTTAAATAAACTGTATAATGAATTAGGTGAATAAAAATCATCATTTGATTTATATTTATAACGGAAAATCATCGTTTGTAAAGTGATAGGGATAGAGCCTATGTGAAATGATCATTGGTCAATTATGAAACCAGCCTATTGCATAATTTGGTTTTCTTTTAATATAAATTTTTGATTTTCTATAAAATGATATTCCAGGGCCCAAAAGGTAATATAGCGCAAATATGTTAGATACACCTGCAGTATCGAAACAGTACAACAATATGGCCTTTTTACACTTTTTTCTAGTAAATTCCCCTCTAATATATATTCTATTCTCTTTGGTTGAGACACTGTTTAGTATTTACTGATGGTTTATTATTTATTCGTATATATTTCGCAGATATTTCGTGTTTTCATTTGGAATTCCAAAAAGTTCTTGTCATAATTTCGTAAAGGTAAAGTTTTGAAATTCTGAACGTTTATAAACATTTCCTGGTACATTTGTTGCCAATCTCAAAATTTTGGGTCCGATTGGTTCAGTCGTTTGATGTCAAATGGATGTAACAAACAACTTTAAAAAAAAACAGACAATCTGGTCAAATATATAAATCGGCAATCAACTATATTATCTTTTTATTGTGAAGTACAAGAGTTCGTCTTAAAAATCGGCGGCCGGAAATAATCTTCTTAAATAGGAGAGTAACACCCTTGACTTTCCAGGGGTGACTTGCGTGTAGTTTCTCCAATCACGGGCAGACGTAGTACATTTGAATTTCCGAGCCGGGTCAACCTTTCCGGTCCCAGTTTATCATTGTGAACCGTTAATGGCACTCTTGATTTCATTTATAATATTGTTGACACTCTCTTTAATCAATATCAATGTGATATCTAATATTTAGGCTACTGGAGTATATGTATCAGGCAGTGGCGCCTACTATATCTTGGCGCCAAACCATATCTACACATCTATATATTGTATATGGCGCCAGACTAGTTACATACTCGACAAACAGTTACAGATAGATATATTCAGATATTCTCCATTTGTACAATTACAGTAAGATATATTCAGATATTCTCCATATGTACAGTTACAGATAGATACATTCAGATATTCTCCATATGTACAATTACAGATAGATATATTCAGATATTCTCCATATATACAAATAGATATATTCAGATATTCTCCATATATACAAATAGATATATTCAAATATTCTCCATATGTACAGTTACAGATAGATATATTCAGATATTCTNATATATATATATATATATTTGTATATGTATATGTTAGCTATAGCTGACAAAACTGCTAGACCAAATTGGCTGACATTTTTTGAGGATATACATGCATAACCTGGGGGTAACATGGCTAAAAAGATTCTATTTTTTTCTTCTTCAAAATTCGAATTTTTTTCACCACGGGGAAGACCGGACAATTTATCTAGTATTACACATATCTGTACACAGTATACACTATACAGTTGGATATATACCCTACATCCAGTTACAGATACATATAAACAAATATAAATAAATATATAAATAAATATATATAAATTCTGTATCCTGAAGGCCGATTTCTAACATCAAAGACTATTATATGAAACTAATTTTTAATTTTTATTCATTTTTAATATTTGATCTTTCATCACCTTCATTTTATTTTGTATTAATTAATTTATTTTGAATTTATGAATTTTCTTTAAAAATTAATTAAATTTCTGGAAACTGAACCAAACTAGCAAATTAACCCGATAATGATTTTGGAAAAAGGCTTTTAATAAATGTTAATTTATATCGATTTAAAAAAACTCACGAGACTCTTAGATTCTAGTAGAAGCTTTTTTTGAAATGTCTTTTATTATTATCTTTAAGATTGCGAAAGCATGAAACAACTTATATATTTCTAGGTTGGGAACCCAGCGCTGCCCAGGTTACTAAAAGTGACTCCCGCTGTTTACCCGCACTAGAACGATTTTACCGGGAAACTAAATTTTCACTCCACTTAAAGAATCTCAAAAACAACCTAAGAACATTCCCGTGGGGTCTCCCAGGTTCCTCATTCAAATTGTGAGGCAAATCGGTCCACGGGTTCCAAAGTTATGATCGGACAAACAAACAAACAGACAGACAGATAGACAAAAATCAAATCAACAACTATCATCAAATATCAAAAATCAAATATCAAATATCAAATATCAAATATCGTATCTACAAGTTGTTACATTCTTTGAAACTGTTCAAATATTATTGGTCAACATTTTCCCTTCAGAGTGAATTAGATATCAGATTTTGAAAACTGATTTTTTTTTTCAATTTCGGGTTTTCTTGCGCGCATTTTTATTGCAGAAAATCATATAAAAATTATCAGGATAAAACACTCTTAAACCTATATAAACGACAATTTTCATCCACCTTATTTGACAAGATACAAATGTCAAGGGTACAGTTGTAAATCGGGCTTTGCCATCTTTGCCTGGAGGGACAATTGTTACACGACAAGTCTCTTTTAAAATGCAAGGACACGGCTTTAGAAGAAAAAGTATGAATGATAAAATTTTGATCTGTAAGACAAAATATCGATATCTAAACTAACAGATAAAGATATTAACATTTAACCCCGGCTGTTTTCATATATTTTAGTTTGTTTTCATGGCTGATATGTAACAGTAGGAAACGTGTGAAAATCCGTTTAAACATTATTTTATACAAACACAGCTATTTATATAATTCCTCCTTTGATAATTTGTATTTTAATATTTTAAAATAATATTTTTGAGTTCATCTTTCTTTATATTTATCATAATCTATCTATCTATATATCGATCAATATATCGATCTATCTATCTATCTATATATCGATCTATATATCGATCTATCTATCTATCTATATATCGATCTATCTATCGATCTATCTATCTATCTATCTATCTATTTATCTATATATCGATCTATATATCGATCTATCTATCGATCTATCTATCGATCTATCTATCGATCTATCTATCGATCTATCTATCGATCTATCTATCGATCTATCTATCGATCTATCTATCTATCTATCTATCTATCTATCTTTCTATCTATCTATCTAGCTATCTATCTATATATCTATCTATCGATCGATCTATCTATCTATCCTAATGTTTGTCTATCCTATCAATGAAATTAGTAAGAATTGATAAAAGAGCGTCCCCCCCTGGATTCCAAGAGGTTGCCCTGTTCTACAGTTTTATGTATTTTCAATCCGAGCTGCTCTTATCAGAGATATCTTTATACATCTTTATAGTGACACAAATAGCTTATTTAGCCACCAGACACATCTACCTTTATATCTATCTATCTATTTATCTATCTATCTATCTATCTATCGGTCTATCTATCTATCTATCTATCTATCAATATATCTATACTGAATATTTATGTATCTATCTATCTATCTATCTATGTATCTATCTATTTACATACAGTGAGAATCCGAAAACTGTAGAATAGGAAGACGACATTAAAGCAATAGTAAAGTGCATTTCTCAATTAAGCTTTCGGCGAGCACTGCAGTATAAGTAATCTGCAATACACTGACCGGCCGAAGGCATACAAGGCATACAGGAGTGTTTAGTGGAGGGTGTTGAGCAAATAAGTTGACTAGTGGTATTTTTTTTACCCTACATTTGTCGCAGCTTTTTGCCTGCCCATCTTAGTATGTTATGTAGAATATTTTAAAATTTTTGAACAACATAAGAAATTTTAGCTTGAACTTAATGTTCCTGAATTTGATGTTTTGTATGATTCACAGAAAATGTTCATAGTATTATCTCAAATTTTACAATGTTGGATGACGCTAAGTGTTGATATTACTACTCGTGTTCACAGAAAATGTTCATAGTATTATCTCAAATTTTACAATGTTGGATGACGCTAAGTGTTGATATTACTACTCGTGTTCACTGATTTTGAATTGTCTGGACAAAATGTTGAAACTAAGGCAATTTAAGTTTCTGGAAAATTCAAGGAATTGAATTTTTGATACAAACTGGAACAAATTATTTATTTATTTGTTGCATTGTATCATATATGTCTGTTTATCGACATATGCAAAGGAACAACAAACCAATTCGATTAGAAAATCTTACCTCAGGACAAATATTTTTCAAAAAAGGTTTTATTTGGTTGGTCTGAGGGAACAGCTTTATTAAACCATTGTTTTGGACCCTATATAGTATATAGTATATACATTTTACAGAATGATAACAATTTTTCAAGAGAAGATAATACCAAACAACATATCTAAAAGGGGGGGGGGGTTGAAAATTCGCCGTTGCACCCCCATTTTGTTAACCTTGTTCCTAAAATCCTAAATTGCTTGACTTACCTGTTTCTGTTCCTTATTTCTTATCTATGATTTGATATATCCACCATTTCTTTTTTGTTTTCAATATCATAATATTCATAATTTGAAAAAGGGGCAAATATACAATAATCAAATTAAGAACAATATTTCATCAAATTGGGAACACTTTTTGCCTCAAAGTCTCAGGGGGGGGGGCGTAGCCCCTCCCTGAATCCGTCAGGGGTGTGCGAAGGTACCCCGCCCACCCTGTGCCCGCCCTTGAAAGGATAGTTAGGTATAGAAAGATATATAAATAAGAATATAGTTAGGTAAAGATGGAAAGTTAGATATAGAAGGATAGATAGATAGATAGATAGATAGATAGATAGTTAGGTATGGGGAAGTATCAAGTATACTACAGGATACCGCAAAGTATTGAGTGTTCACGCCCAGATCTAATTAGGACTCTACACAGATTTATAACTAGCTCTGTCAAACTCATTTGAAACGGATAACCAATTTTTCCATCTCTCCGTCTATTTTTGTCTGTCAATTATAACCTTCATGTCTGTCTTTTCTGTCTAGCTGTCTAGCTGTCTTGCCGTCTATTTTTGTCTGTCAATTAAAACCTTTAAGTCAGTCTTTTCTGTCTAACTATGTAGCTGTCTAGCCGTCTATAAGCTGTCTCTAGCTATCTGTTGTTAAATAGTTATCTATTCATGCAACCGTTTTGTTTGGGACAGAAGAAGAAGAAGGAGGAGAAGAAGAAGGAGAAGGAGAAGAAGAAGAAAGAGAAGAAGAGGAAGAAGAAGGAGAAGAAGAAGAAGAAGAAGAAGAAGAAGAAGGAGAAGAAGAAGAAGAAGAAGAAGAAGAAGAAGAAGAAGGAGAAGAAAAAGAAGAAGAAAGAAAAGAAGAAGAAGAATAAAGTATATTAATGGTTTATCTTTATATTTAGATAGAAATTAATCAAACATTTACTAATAATATCTTTTATTTTCTCCAAAAATACATAATTATTTATTATGATTAAAAACCTACATATTTAATATTGCAATCTTAATGTAATTTATTTAAGTTTCACGTTCAATGGAAGAAAGTTATTTAACTTAACAAGAGGCATTGAAGTTGGAACTTGGAAGCTAAGTGCATCATTACTTCCCGCATTTGCATTCGTTAAAAACAATGTAAATAATTTGTGTCACTTCCCTTCAAAATTTTTGTGAAGACCACTAAGAATAAACAGGGCGATTCTTCAAAATGCGTTTGGAAAGTTTTTTTAAGGCACCCTGTATCATAGTATTATCTC
>NW_019402091.1:14307-23376 GCF_000591075.1 Eurytemora carolleeae
GGGGGGGGGGGGGGAGGGGTTAACCCCCCTACGCCCCTGAATGATGAGGTGTAAGCACCCATGGTCAACTGCTCTGCTTAACACGACGCTAGGGTTGAACAGATTATATAGAAAAGAAACTCTTTAAGAAAAATCTTTCCGAAAAAATTATTCCGTAATAAAAAATTATTCCGTAATTAAAAATTATTCCGTAATAAAAAATCTTTCTTTTTCATAATAACGTTTCTGGTGGAAGTACCCTGTATTGCCAATTGAAAAAATAAAATTATTCCTACACTTCATGATCTTCCTTTTTACCTTGGTCTTTGGAACCCGCAGTAAAGTAAAATTACGTTAACTACCTTAACTACCCTGTAAAGTAAAGTAAAATTACGTTAACTACCTTAACTACCCTGTAAAGTAAAGTAAAATTACGTTAACTACCTTAACTACCCTGTAAAGTAGTTGTAAATACTTACTACACGGGCAGAAGTAGTACATTTGAATTTCCGAGCCGGGTCAACCTTTCCGGTCCCAGTTTGTACTGTACATAGCTCTATGGACAGGACTAGCCGGTGCAATAAGGCTGACGCTTCATATGGGTTTAATTTACTTTTACTAAAGGGGCAGATTTGCGTGACTATTAACTTCCCTTTAAAGTAGTTGTAAATACTTACTATTTTTCATACATTTCTCTAATTGTTACGGGTTGACTGGCTCAGGCAACATTAATTCAAATTAAAGTAAAATGTAAGTAAAATATTTTTCTTTTATGTTTTCAATCATAATTCCTTTCATTAAAGAGCTATTGAGAAGATAACAATATCTGAAATAATATGAAACCGGATAAACCTACTTTTCTCATATAAAGTTATACTAGTAATGTCGCATAAGCATGGCCAATATATGTATATTTGTAATTCCAATCGGTACACGGAAATAAACATTCCAAATAAGCATCCATCAAAAATTATAAACTTTTCTTTTTTATAAACTACAAAACAGTTCCAACGATTGGTCCAAATTTTATCGACAGTTTGAATTGAAAATAATATCTGAAAAAAACTTTTTTTTTCTCATTTCTTAACACTTCTAAAATGAGAAATGGGAGTATTATATTTTATAGTTACTTTACACAAGCATCACCCGTTCTCTAACGAAGAGAAGAAAATCGAGGAACATTTAAATATCCTAGTGATTAAAGTCGGAAATTATCAACCGATGTTTCAATTTCGTTTCAACCCTAAATACTGCACTTGAAGGAATGCTAAGAATTATAAAATATACCATAACTTCCGTTCATGGAGGAAAGGCGTTACGTCGACTGATGAGGGGAAATAAAAAATATTAGGTAAGAATAGTAAGGAAGAAATATTTGGTAAGAATAGTAAGGAAAAAGAGACTTTGATAATAATTTTGATGGATTGTAAAAATTTGACTGTAATTAAATTATAAATATTTCAAAAAACATTAATTTCCTGTGATTTTTATAGAATCCAAATATTAGATGAATACTGCAAATTAAACGAAAAAATCATCTGGCAGGCTTGCAGCTTCTTTTTATGCATTGACGAGCAAATCCCTTTTCTCAAACTACTTTTCGTCAAAATAACAAAAAGCATCAATGGCATATTTTTCAGATATTTTTTCCTTGTTGATCATGATTTACACCTAAGTGATGGTAAAATACACCTATGTGGTGGTAAAATAAGCCTATGTGGTGGTAAAATAAACCAATGTGGTAGTAAAATAAGCCTATGTGGTGGTAAAATAAACCAATGTGGTGGTAAAATACACCTAAGTAATGGTAAAATACACTAAATTCTAAATTACAACTGAGTAATTGTAAATTACAACTGAGTTATTGTAAATTAGTAAATTACAACTAAGTAATTGTAAATTACAACTGAGTAATTGTAAATTACAACTGAGTTATTGTAAATTACAACTGAGTAATTGTAAATTACAACTGAGTTATTGTAAATTACAACTGAGTAATTGTAAATTACAACTGAGTGATGAATATTGGACATTTAAACTTAAACGGATTTGATACGGATGTGATATTTTTATTTAGACTTGTCTCCTTTTCATTCCAAGAATTCTTTTTCCATGATTTCTCCCGTTGATGGATGAAGGTGATGGAAAAATGTTAATCTTTCACCCCCGTCCTGTTTTGTACCTGCAGAGACACATGTTTCCCTGTACTTGGATATACCTGGAGACAGGTTCAAAACTGACCGACGCGTTGTAGCGGTATTTGGTCATTTCCGGTAAATAAGGTCATCCTTTAACCCCAAGTAGTACTTCAACCCCCCCCCCACCCTACCACTCCCTACCTTTAATTTTTCCTACCTTGGCATTCCTATCAATTCATCAGCAGTACTACAAGCATATTTTTCCAGTGCACAAATAAATTGTGAAATGGAGGCTCTAGGACATCTTCTTAAAATTAGTTTTAAAAGAGTTTATAGTTTAAATTAAAAGGGACTGTCACTGTAATTTTAAGTGCTCCTCCATATAATAAAGGGGCATGCCAAATTCACAGTTGCACCCTTGAAACCTGGTTTGAAAGGTGTTTAATTCCTTTAATTTCTCCATTGTCTCTGAAGCAAGAAATTTTAAGTCGCTTTTTTAGAGAAACCAGAAACGAAAATAGACAGTTTTTAAAAATAAAACGTGGATATCATAGATAAATAAATAAACATAGATAGCTTATGTACGCAAAATCACCAAGAATTGTACAGTCCCCGAACTCATACTTCTAGGGGTCAAAGTGTACTTCAATGATAAGCGGGGTGGTTTTATGTTTTAATTTCATAAAAGAATGTAAAATAACTCCGGGAATAGAACTATTTGAATCACAATATTTCACTGAGCAATATATCATATTGACGAGAACTTAAGAAGGACATGAGAAGGACTAAACTAACTTAAATTTCTCTCTACAGAACTCATGTACACCACTAGTACTCAATGGCATAAGAACAGAGACATGAAAGTAGAACAGGTATGTTAAAATGAATGAAAATGAAGGAGTAAGGGCTAGTGTATAGTATTGGGTTAAGGAACCATAACTTGAGTATAGTAATGGTTTAAATAGTTTATCTATTAAGGAAATCTACCGCTAATGTTTCTCTACATCTATCTATCTATCCATCTATCTATCTATCTATCTATCTATCAATATTTCTATCATAAGAAAACATAAAAATCATATTTTGCTGTAGAATTAGATCATCAAGGGGCAGAATATTCAGCTTAAAGAACAAGGGTTGAGTATGGGCGTTATATTTAGCATTGCAGATAATTCTCACAGCTTGCTTTTGTTTAATACGGATCAAGTTAAGATTCTTGCTACTAGTACACCTATAGACAGAAAGACAATAAAGTAAGTGAGGGTGGAAAAGAGCATAGTATAAAGATTTTAAACCTGAGAGAGAGAGAACGTTTTTAGCGTTTCTCATCATGTAGAGAGACCGATTAAGTTCAGAGATTAATTAGCTGATATGAAAATCAAATGACAAGTTTTCGTCAATGTACACACCAAGAACTTTGTGTATACCTATCTATCTATCTATCCATCTATCTATTTTTCTATCTATTTATCTTATTTAACCGGCCTTCTTTTTGTGAAACTCATGAAATGTTTAAATTTTGCCAGATATTCCAACCATTTTCAAGGAATTCCATTAAATTGCGTTAATATATTTTATGCGTGAGGTAACCCTATTTTTTCAGCTTTGTAAGGTTCTACTCAAAATAAAGTTTTTTTTCGTTTTATTCAAAAACCCATCGCTTAATCACATTTAAAGGAGGATTTGACAATGAACAGAGAGTCTAGGAAATTATAAGATTTTTGTTTAAATATAAAAAAGATATAAATATATTTTATCTATATTCATATACAGGGAAGCCCTTAATAACGAATACGTCGAAAAAATTCATCAAATGTCGTATTCTTCACTTTCTGAAGAGAGAATGTTGCAGATATTTAGTTTTTTAATTAAATGATTATATGGAACTCTTTAAAACTGTTCCCGCATATTCATGGATATTTATTTATTTTCGTAAATACTAAAATTTACGTAATATAGTTTAAAACTCATTGAAAAATTGTCAAGACGACATTTAATAAATTCTTCCGATATATTTGTTATTAAGGGTTTCACTGTATGTAAAACAGTAATCTCTTTTTGGCTGTTTGTCAAGAAACAGAAACCGAATAACAACAAGAGAAATAAAAATTAGTACTTTATGTATACACTATAGTAGGTTGGGAACCCATGCAGCGCTTCCCCGGTTACTCCTAGTAACTCCCGCCGTTTACCGGCACCATTTTACCGGAAAACTAAATTTTCGCTAATAAAGTCGATCTACTCAACTTAGAATATCAAAATCAAGCTAAGAACATTCCCGTGGGTCTCCCGAGTTCCCCAATCAAAATTTGAGGCAAATCGGTCCAGGGGTTTTTGAGTTAAGATCGGACAAACAAACAGACAGACAAACAGAGATTACAACTTTATATACTTAAGAGACGTCTGTACGGTATTTATTCATTTTTATTTCTTATATTTCTGCACTCATTATAATTTATCTTTACTAAATCATTAAATAAACCAGATAGAGCTTATTTTAAGAGAACTTCCCAAATTATATTATCGTATTGTCGTGTTTAAAGGTTTTCAAGGTCGTCATTAAAGTCTAGTCCTTTGTGGGTAACCCTGTATATGCAACTATATTTTTTATAGATACCTCGAAATATGATTGATTGCTGATATCTCAATACGCTATAGATAAAAAAGATAAAGTGCTATCTATAGATCTTGTTAAGATCACTGATCAGCTCATCAATATTATCGCAAATTTTGTGCAGGGGTAATTGGCACAATTTTATTAATTCATCACTGTTATGAAAATAATAAAAATAGTTTAAAAGCCGTCAGCAAAAAATTCATTTTTTTCCATTACATTCTAATAGTTTTGTAAAGAAAAGTGTTCATTTCTATTTGTTTCTGTTATTCAAAAAGAAAAATTTCAACCGCATTTATTTAATTTTAGTAATTTCCCTCTTCCCTCACATATTTATTCTTCAGTGGTTTTATTTTCTTATATTTTTATCTAATTTTTTTACAATTTCTTGACGTCAAAGTATTTTCTAAGAAAACTCGTTTTTATCAAAATAAATTTTCTTAACAAGATATTTTAGTAAAATTCGTCTTTTTAAAATTAAATACAAAGTGTTTGAAGCTCAATTGAGGGTTTTTAGGAAACCATGCAGGGTTTTTAGGATTACTTGCAGGGTTCTTAGAAATGCCATGCAGGGGTTTTAGGATATGTAACGATGTTGCCTAAGCATTTCGTTAAAACCCGATGAGATTTATTTTATATAAATTAGATTCTTATTCTTATATTGGTTTGTAGAATTATTGAAGTAAATGAATGGACTCCATAATACTGGAAACTAAAATTTTATAATCCCTTTATCTTTGAAACCTGATGGAGTAAACTATGATTATCCAATGTCTACTTCATTTGGTTGCAGAGATATAGGGGTTAGAAAATCAGAGTTTGTGGTGTGCAATAACTCAATTCCTTAATAAAATCGACGAACTTCAGAAGAATATCAGTTAGGTTGGTCATTTTTTGCGGAGTAATCATCAATCATTCTTCGACCTTATTGACATCTTCTCCGCCAAAATATATGTTTTGGTGTATTCTTTATTCCGAAAATAGGGATGCTAGACGTTTTGTGTGTGTCGTACTTATATATTACAATATAGCTTCTTCATTTGGTAGTTTTTCATAATATTTTTAATTATTTCATCCCAAAAATTAGCAGAATATCATTTTTCCTGATATTTAGGTTTGTAGGACATATATATAATATATAAGCATGTAGTGTTGCTGATAAGATATTGCTGATGTTAGAAACAGAAATTGCTGATAGAGAAATAAATTTATAAAATTCCGTTACGCGGATTTCTATCCGAATTTTATTCCCAAATATTTGAATGTTTTCAGCTAATAAACTTCAATGACCCATAGCTAGCAAACTAGCTACATTCTACCGAGCTAGTAACCTGATAAAAATAGATAAAGTAATCTGCCAGCACTGCCTACTTCTAATAGCCAATCAAATTCCTCACTTTTAGTCTCGACTAATAGGAAGCAAGCATCGCAAATCTAGCAGCCAATGAGAGCGTCCCTCCCGAAGAATGAGCTTTTCCTGATAGGCTTATTAGGCAACTCAAACTTGATCTCTAAGAGTTTTGGATTCGGGAACTTGAAAAAATAATCTCAATTTAAATATAAATCTTACATTAAAATCTGAGAACTTACAATGTTGTGTGTTAAAAAATTTAATTTAATTCCGAACCCAAAACCGTTTGTAATACGTTCTGAGATTGAAAATCCACCTAATTTGAGTAGGATGGGTCGGGTTGGGTTGGTGAGGGCGTGTCGGGTCGACCCAGGCCGAGAATTAGATCTGCCTGCGCCGGAGTTTGGGGCGGGTTGAGGGGTTACGGGGTTTCTGTCATTCTATCTATCCTTCCTGATAGTGAGAGATTACAATATCTTTACTTTAGCTGTAGTGACGTAATATACTTGCATACATAGAGGTCAGTAAAGATTACTTTTATTGTTAGGCTTGATAACTCTATATCTGTTTATCTGTCTATCTCCGATATAGTGAATACTTCTAAGATAAAAGTATTTAAAGGAATATGAATAATGTTTAAAAGTGTTTGAGAGTCGCGGGATTTATAAGATTTAGTTTCGCAACTTCAGTGCTTTCATATACAAGTGACAATATACTCTGTTAAACATGGTACAGTTAAGTTATTTGCTTTCATGTACCAGTGACAATTTATATTACTGTTAGTTTTGTTTTCATGTACAAGCATACACAATATGAAAATCGCTTAGAGACATGTACTGTACAGAAATATATTTTCATGTAATTGTACGCAGTACGGTTAAATGTTTTACGTTAATATGGAAAAAAAGCTAGCTAAGTTAGAGAAAAGTTAATCATGTTATAAAGAGAACAGTTAATCATATTATAAAGAGAACAGTTAATCATATTATAAAGAGAACAGTTAATCATATTATAAAGAGAACAGTTAATCATATTATAAAGAGAACAGTTAATCATATTATAAAGAGAACAGTTAATCATATTATAAAGAGAACAGTTAATCATATTATAAAGAGAACAGTTAATCATATTATAAAGAGAACAGTTAATCATATTATAAAGAGAACAGTTAATCATATTATAAAGAGAACAGTTAATCATATTATAAAGAGAACAGTTAATCATATTATAAAGAGAACAGTTAATCATATTATAAAGAGAACAGTTAATCATATTATAAAGAGAACAGTTAATCATATTATAAAGAGAACAGTTAATCATATTATAAAGAGAACAGTTAATCATANGAGTACAGTTAAATATGGTAGAGTACAGTTAAATATGGTGGAGTACAGTTAAATATAGTAGAGTACAGTTTATGACTATGTGAAAAGCTTTATGAGTATTCACAACTAAAAACATTAAAACTAACGAAGCACATTCTGTCTGTGTTTGCATTTTTCAATCATATTGTCTTGTCTAATTTTAAATCAGACAAAAAAGGCTAAAAAATACTTTAATTATAAAAATACTTTATAAACTTAAATATTTAAAATACACATCCCAGCAAATAAGAATAAAATAGCCAATGCAAAAAATCAAAGAAATCCGCCAAAAAAACGGAAAATCTAGGAAAAACTTTTCCAGGGTCATTGTAAATAAAATTGCACAAAGAAATAATGCCTCCCAGTAAAGCAACAATATGCCTAAATATTGATTACAAGAGTTGCCCAAAGCCTAGAAGCTCTACAATTTGAGACATGAGACCGTTTATTGACTTCTCCTGTTTTAAATGTCCAATATTTGGGATAAAGATCAACACTGTCTAAACCTTTTCGGATTTTTTTCTATTCATCTTTTAAAGGATTCTGTATATCTATATATTCATTAATTACCCCATTTCATTCATTATTAATATTCTTGTATTCATTAATTCACCCATTTCATTCATTATTAGCCTTCATTTATTCATTAATTTCACCATTTCATTTATTATTAATATTATTAGATTCATTAATCCTACCATTTCATTCATTGTCAATATTCATGTATTCATTAATCCCTCAATTATATTCATTATCAATTTTATTATATTCTTAATCCCACCATTTAATTCATTATCAATATTCTTATATTTATTAATCCCACCATTTAATTCATTATCAATATTCTTATATTCATTAATCGAACCTTTTTATTCATTATTAATTTTCTTATATTCCTTAATCACACTATTTCATTCATTATCAATATTCATATATTCATTAATCCCTCAATTATATTCATTATCAATTTTCTTATATTCTTAATCCCACCATTTAATTCATTATCAATGTTCTTATATATTTTAATCCCACCATTATCCAAAAGTATTATCTCTGTAAAGCTCTTCTGAACTCTCCTTGTTAAAAAGAATACATTTTTTTAAAACCATTTATATTTAACAAAAACTTTTCCATTTCTTTTTACTTTTAAACAAAAAAAGAATTATTATAATCAATTTAAAATTTCCATTCTATCTTTTATTAGTATTTAATAAATATTGCATTTAGTTAATTTGTTGGATAAAGAAATAATATTGATTTTTCTAAAACCTTGCACATAACCTTAGTTATGGTTGGAATGTAAACACTTAAGTACAAAATGTTTGTTGCATTATTATCTCGACTTTGAGACATCGTAGCTGTTGTTATAATTTGGATTTTCCTTCAAAGTTAAGTTTGAGAAAAAGTAAATTTTTCTGGTTTCGAAATAAAATGCGTTTTTTTCAAAAACTCTTTTATAACAGGAGATATTATTTAAAACATTCAATTTACTTCATTTTGACGTGTCACCCTATTCAGCAGATTTATTTTGAAGATGTTTGTGTTGATTTTGAATTTATCTAACACATATCAACATACGTATTACACCCAAGTTCACCCTTCCCCTCCCCCCTCTACCCCTTC